>NW_020861646.1:0-17599 GCF_003713205.1 Coffea eugenioides
TAAGAAAGGCTTTAATGTTGGCCTTGATAAGAAAACCGGTTTTGACGTCATAATGCGGTAATGGCACAACTCTCACTACAATTATCGGTTAGGGGTGTAAGACCCACCGTTTTGAAGCTATGGGACAGGGCTACAACAATGTAGAAGGTCACTCAATCCAGTTCCTGACCCAACTAGGTCAAAAATGCCAAACACTAAACCAGAATCACCAAAACAGGTTTGCAAAACACAGAAAACTGTAATCGGTATATCTCAGTCCATACAAGTCCAAATTCCGAAATTCCAAAGGCATAAGTTAGCTAAGACATTCAGCTACATTTCATCAGAAGACACCAACTTCCAAATCCAAACCAATTCCAGTCAAAACAGGCAATTACTATCGCAGTTCGGACATTCTGTGCACCAAAAAAAGCAACAGTAAAAACGGCATAACTCACTCTACACTTGTCCAATTGCCCTGAAATTTTGCAGGAACACTAAACTCATCAATACCTACAACTTTCATGTTTTGAGGAAAGTCCAATTCGGCCTCTAGCTATGACCTAAAATTTCGGACAGAATAGGGGTTCAAGAACCCTAACTTTTCACATTTCATTCCAAATCCAAAATTGATTGCATTTAACAACAATTCACACCTACTAGAGCCAAAGCCCCTTATTACCAACCATCATACTAGTCCAAAACATCAAAATCATATGAAACCAGAAAATTCCTCATAAAATGGAAAACTTCACCAAATCAAGCCAAACCAAGAAATAAATCATATAATCCAACACTCAAGCCACTTCTAAGCATAATATAACCATCATTAGGTGTAGTAGGGTGTTCAAGCATCACTTACCAAGAAATTAAGAGAGATAGAGAGGTTGGCCACCTTAGAGCTTCAAAACAACTTCACTAATACACTTACAAGCACTAGAAGAAAGATTTTTATGGAATAGAATCTAGTGTAGGCTTTTGGTCTTGCAAGATTGAGTGAAATGGAAGCTTGAGAGTTGAAGAAATTCCTTTCTTCTTTGCAAGGAGAGGGCCGGCCATAAGAGGTAAGAAAATGGTGGTTTTTGTGCATTTTTTTGATATTTAAACCTTTGGTCAAAAAAAGTCAAGAAAGTGAATAGTGTTTCTTAAAGTCCAACAAATGAGAAGGTGACACTTGTCACCTCCATAAATGCATCCTTATCATTCTTTTCTCTCTCTCACATCAATCACTTCACACACACTACTTATCTCTTAACACCCGATAAAATTTTCACTGTATCCGAAACTTAACCTTATTGGCCGAATTTTTCCAAACTTTTCGCACTAGTGGGTCCCACGTCCAAAATATATTCTTAATTTTCTAAAAACTCACCAATACTAGAAAAATCATCTAAAAACTATAATTACTCATAAAATCTACCAGAAAAATATTCCTAGGCCCGAAAATGCAGAAAACATGCAATTAAGGGGAAATAAACCCTAGGAAAATAATTAGGGTTTTACGGGTTCTCACATATCGAGCCAGCAAGGGCTTGGTCGAGAAGGCCGATAAACCTTGGGGATTGGAAACCGATATACTTGTGTATTACCTAACTAATATTTATGAAATGCGGGCCCGGTAGGAGGTTGACCGGTGGACAGATATTGGAGGAAGTGGTGTTCTACGGACTTTATATTATTTAAATGCAAACGTTGTTGGAGAGTCAACGGACCCCAGTATGATCAAGCTCGAGGGGATTTGGCTTTTGGAAGCCACCCGTATCCTTGAATTGAACTGTGATTAAATTGTTATTGTACTATACGTTGTTTGCCTGGTTATATTATGTCCTTATTTGGCTATGTGCTTACTTATTTACTTGGAACCCCACTGAGCTTTAGCTTACCCCACTCCCTTTGTTTTCCTTAACAGATCGGGGAAGGACTTGTGGTCAAGAGCTTTCTTAGCTTTATTTTGCTTTGAACTTGTAACCTTTTGTTTAAGATGACTTTACTTTTGACTCTTGTAAGTTTGAATCCATAAGTTCGACTTATGTTATGTAATTGTAGTATGGAGTGGTAAGTGTGACTTTTAGCTTGACATTTTAAGTTTGGAAAGTTGGCTTGATGATTATATGCCTTTAGAGTTTGTACGCTTTAATTTGAAGTTATTTCACCGGTTATATTGAGTTGCTAGTTCTTTGATCAACCGAGCTCCAGTGAGAGCTGGGCAAGCAGTCTGCTGATACCTTACGGTTCGCCTTAGGGAGAGGTGGGGCTATCATAGGTGGTATCAGAGCCTAGGTTTGAATTGGCCTAGGCGTGTTAGGAATTTTCGACTTGAGGATTATATTTGATTATTTCCCCTTAAGGGCACTTAAGTTTTCTCTACACTTTGTGTAGGATGGATGGACTTAGTGGTCCTAGTAATAGTCCAGTTGGCGAGCCACCTTGTGGAGTACTCCCGATAATTAAGTACCAGATTAGGCCACGAGAAGCCACTATGCGTTGGAGTCCGGGTAACCACCATCGGCGTTGCAAGTGCCGCCATACCTATGCCTACCCTAATACCGTAGTTTTGGCCGTAGTAGAGGAAAGGAAGGAGTTAGCGAAGGATAATGCTAGGCTTGAACCTGAAGTGAATCAACTAAAGGAATCTAATAATATGCAAGCCGAGCGGATTAAGGAGCTTGAGTATATATGGTCAAGGGCCAGGAGAGGATTGATAATCTTTATGCGCAGCCAGGGGAAACTGTGGCGACCCCACTTCCCCCTGAGGCGAACCAAAGGGTTGGCGGGCCGTCTGCCCAGCTCTCGCCAGGACTCACGCAAGCATTCTAACCCAAATCCTTTCGATAAAAATCTAATCTATTACAAAACAATTTCCTCGAATAGTCTCATCACGAAACCACACTAACTACACGGATAACAGTAATTAAAATTTCCAACCTACTGCTCTTAAACTTCTCACGCATTACATCCAAGGAATAGGATCGCACAATCCCAAATACATATAAAACTATACAACCAAATATCGAACTAGGGTTTACACATTTTCCAGCTTCAAGTGGCAATCCAAAATAAAAGTACATTATCCGAATCAAACACAATACAGCCCACAACATAAGTCATAGTATTCGGTACATTCAAGAAGGGAAATATAAGCAAGTATTCCAGCTTTCAACTTCCAGAACCTGTTAAGGAAAACAATAAATGTGGGGTGAGCTAAAGCTCAGTGGTGCCCCAAAACATGCACTCACATAAATCAAACAACAGATAACAATTTAAACAAATTTAATCAATTAAGAAAGCGTATAACAGCACAAGGTAGGATACAGGGGCTCTCGGGAGCCATTCTCCTTGCTTGATCAGATACCCTCGTAGTTGACCCTCCGTCAACTTTCACTACTTATAGTCCATGTAGATCCACTTATTTTAATCCTAACCCGTCACCATTCATACCTCCGCTTCGGGCCCGAACTTCGTCTACCGACGCAGTATACTCGAGATATACCCGTAATAAAATTTGTCGAGAGATTCACGAATCGACGTTTTTGTAGTTGATTCAAGTGTCGAGGGATTCACCCAACGACGTAACTACATTTAGATTCAAAGATTATTGTAGTTCGATTCAAGTGCCGAGGGATTCACCCAACGACGTAACTACTTTTAGATTCAAGGATTATTGTAGTTGATTCAAGTGCCGAGGGATTCACCCAACGACGTAACTACTTTTAGATTCAAGGATTATTGTAGTTGATTCAAGTGCCGAGGGATTCACCCAACGACGTAACTACTCTTAGATTAAGGATT
This sequence comes from Coffea eugenioides, assembly GCF_003713205.1. Classification (NCBI taxonomy): domain Eukaryota; kingdom Viridiplantae; phylum Streptophyta; class Magnoliopsida; order Gentianales; family Rubiaceae; genus Coffea; species Coffea eugenioides. The sequence continues at coordinate 3,769 of NW_020861646.1, forward strand.
CACGAGAAAAATGATTCACGCAAGTCACCACTCGAACGGCTAGTGCGATAAAGTACACACTGCTCACTTCGATGGATCAAAAACTCATTTTACAATTCATCACATATCGAGTCAAGAAAGCACTTAATTCAAGTAGGAAAAGAACAGGCAGGGACACTCACCAAGAGTGGAGTTCAGATATCAAGTTGGGAATCGAATTCCGCGTCCTCGCAATATCCTAAAAACCAAATTTTGAAACTATAAGTTTCTACTCAGCTTTTAAGCTTATAGACATCGAGGTATATTTAATATACTACTAGTCTACTTTTCCTTAGAAGAATCAAGAGTTTCCGTAGGTTGAATCTTGACGAAAGTAGAAGAAATGTTTATTATAGTTTTCCTTAAGATACTTTTCCTTATAGGTCGAGTTACGAAATTGTAACAAAGGCTACTTTGATCCTATGTTGATATAATTGATGGACCGAATTGGCTATAAATACATTTTGATAATGACAGTAAAGTTGAGTTCATACGGTTAATTACAAAATATAATTATAAGGTTACACATATAATCCAAATGGGAGATTATTAGATCCTTAATCCAATGCTGGACTTATATGTGAATAATTATATATTGCAAACTGCTAAATAAGATTAAGTCCAATTAAAGTGATCAAATATGACTTAAATTTAATGTATCTAATAGGGTGTGGGCCTTTAATGTGTATGGATTTAAGGATATTTCCTATTTCTATGATGAGATGAAATAGAAATCCAAAAGGTAATAGGAATGTTACCTATAAATAGGGTTATGGTCCCCAAATCACACGTATTCTGATTGTCATATTTTCTAGTACTATAAAATAACTCTTCCCTGATATTCCATCGTCAGGAAAGATACCAAAGAGAAACTAAAGGACTCTCTCAAGGATTGGTAAATACGTGTTGATGTGGAAAATCATCCCAAAATTTTCAAGGATTCAAGTGCCAGTTTGTCAACATGAATTCAAGTACACTTCCGCATTTATATTATAATTATATTCAAATATCTGATATTGGAATTCTGAAAATTTCTTACAGAGCTGATCATGAATGTTATCATTTATTGATTTCATGATTGAGTTTCGCTGTCTACCCATTCTGCAGCGCAATTGTGATAAGGTGTTGAAGACTTTTACCTGTTTTCTTCTGCTTTGTGAATCGAAAGCTTATGTAGCAGCAGTATGAGCTCTTCATACCTGAACAGTTAGCCTTAAAAAGCCTAAGCCTAACTATAAGAATCTTGTCAACTGTCTTTCATTAGAGAACAAATTGGTTATGTTAAATGGCTTCTATTACAAACACAAAGGGATCTGTTTTGTATATATATACACTTTGCACTGTGCAATGGAATATCTTAAAGGGTAAAATACAAGAAACCCCCTTGTGATTTCACGAAAAGACACCTTATCCTCCTATTGTTTAGAAACCTGCACATAAACACCATAAACTTCATAATTAAAGTGGAAATTGACCTTTAACCAGATGTGTAGGTCGAATATCAGGTAACAAGGCATGCTGAAAACTGGACCTGTGAACATCTCCTAGGATCCAATTGAGGATCATTAAAGACCCTCGCTTCCTGCAGAACAACACCCTTCTCGATCCCCATGAATGGAGAGTAATCCACTACAGATTAAAGAATCGAAATTACAACATCACATTTCATTGACTGCTAAACTCAGGCAAGGTTCAAACAAATTCCCAAGGCTAAAGCAGATTTGAGCCAAAATTAACCGATCTCATCGAAATTAATGTAGTGAAGAACTAACCCAGGGCTACAAATACAAATATTAAATAAATCCGCAGGACCAGTATTTCAACTTCTGCTAATTCCTTTTTTTTGTCTTTTTGCTTTTTAAGTGGGCACAGGTTTTGGATAAAGTGTTCGATCCGTGTGTCTTTTGGTTTTTAAAAATCTACAACTTCCAGAAAATGGTATATATGGAATTTCATTGACTAAATTTGCTTGCCATATATGGAAATTGAACTGGTTATGTATTTTAGCAATTTTTCACCTAAGGATCCATTCAATGACAGACATGGTAAAGCTAATGGTGTGAAGAAAAAGAACGAGTTGCGATTGGAGTAGACAGATACATATTGACAAGAAACGAGCTTTGTCAAGAAAATTGGTGCTGATAATCACTTGAATGCAGATGTCAAAAAGAAATGTTTGCCAAGCTTGAGAAGATTGAAAATAAGAGATTGCAGCTGTTACGGACTTCGAATCTGAGGAGAAGAAATTGCAGTGAGGCTTGTTAAAACAGAGACCCAATGCTTCAGGTCTGTAGGAACAACATTGATGAAAAAAGGAATAAGGTATCGCAAGATTTTCCATCCAAATTTTTTATTCTGAGTTTGAATACCCTTTAGAACACTCTGCAACATGAGACGACCTTTAGTAGTGAAGACATACCTTTCATTGCTCAGAAACGGGGGAGTTGAGTTCTGGAAGTTTCATTCAAGCGGAAAAGATATAGTAGAAAGCTGTATGGCAGAATCCGATTCAGAGCAAATTTGCTTTGGTGGTGTCGCATGCTGCTAATACTATTGCAAGACTGGAGAAAGGAGGAGTGTTGCGGATCTCTTCGCTTCTGCCTTCTCTCTCTTATGTATGCTTATATCGGGTGGGAGAGTGAAGTCGAATCGCAGATATCTCTTTGGTCGACGTCGTACAAATTAGTTTCCCTAGACAGTAACTTTTTTTTTCTTTTTTGTGAAGGAATTGGACAGCCTGCCAGGGTATTTGACCTGCTACCGGTAACTAAGCCGGTTCAGAAGGTAATTTCCACTTTAGTTATGAAGTTTAAGGTATTTATGTGCAGGTTTCTAAACGATAGGGGGTAAGGTGTCATTTTGCGAAACCACAAGGGGGTTCCTTGTATTTTACCCTATCTTAAATTATCTATTCGTATGATCGAAATTTAAGGTTATAAATCATGAGAGAAAAGCAAAAGAAAGAAATCCAGTTGGCGATTGCACAAAAATGATTTCATTTTGACAGTATAGAGATTTAAAGAAATGGCCTACTCACCAAGTGGCAAACTAATTTTTGTTTCCTTTTTTTTCGTTTCAACCAAGATTGATTTAAATTTATGTACGTCTTTGCGAAGTTTCCTGAACTTTATTATGATTGATAAGAGTTGCCATCAATTGAATTGATACTTTAGTGATGAAAAACTTTCAAGTATTTTTCCACGCAACAGGTCTTCTGTTTCACTTTCTATGACATTTTTTGTCTCACATTTTACTATATTAATATTTCTCCTTTATATTTTAGTTTCTTTTTATTTTCTTAATATCCAATAACTATTAATTGAATAATACATAAAATTTAATAATTTTGAAAAATCAAAATGCATAAAAAATGAGATTTTTAATTAATTTTTTGTTGTATTTTTTTAATTTTCTATCATATATTACTTTTTTTAAACTATTGTATTTATTTTTTGTTCAGTTAATAGTTATTGGATTTTAAGAAAATAAAAAAGAACTAAAATATGATGTTTATGAAGGAGAAATAGTAATATGATAAAAAGTGGGATAGACAGTGGCACAGGAAATGGGACAGAAGATTCGTTGCGATTTTTCGACCACTTTAAAATTCAAATACTTAGGAAAAAAAATTATGGGAAAGTAAAGTTTTTTGAAAAGTTAACTTTAAAATTAGAGGAAACTTTTGGAGACACACAAAAGTGTCTATAAATCAGGCTAAGAAATAATCAAAATATTTTGGGCAAAACAGTAAGGATGTCCCCACGCCCTCGCCCCCGCCCCCGCCCCATCCCCCATCCCCCGCCCCGCCCCGCTTCCCCTGTGGGGCTAATTAAGATTTGTTATATAATTTTATTATAGTTAAATTTTAGCAAATAATTAAGTATTAAAATATCGACACCCGTGGGGCTAATTAAAATTTGTTATATAATTTTATTATAGTTAAATTTTAGCAAATAATCAAGTACTAAAATATCGACACATCACCAAATTATTATTTATTGTAATTTCATAATTGAAACTTATAAAAATAATTAAACAAAAGTTATTTTAATACAATCCAACATGATGAAATAAATACAACTAAAGTAGTCAAGTTTTCACTTTTAGTACAAATATAATCACCAATTCATTATTGTGCTTGTGATTTTTTTTTTGAGAAAAAAATGTTATTGTATTAAGTGTAATTAGGGATTTAGTATAAATGTATTAGTAAATTTAGTGTAACTAATTAATAATTTCTATTAGTAGTTATATATAATTATTAGTATAATTGATAATATCAATTATATTACATATACTAATATACATTAAATAATACATATAACTAATAATATCATTATCATAAATTTATAACTAATTAAATTAAATATTATATATATAATTATATACATATATATATTTATATATTTACTTTTTTTAAGCGAGTGACGGGACGGGGATGGGGTGGGGAGCAGCTCCGTTTCTAAATGGGTGAAAAAAAAATCCCCCACCCCTTCCCGCGGCCCCAATAGCCCACCGCGGGGCGGGTGGCCGGATCTTTATTAGGCATGAAGTTAAAAAAAAAAAAAAAAAGGTTTTCAAGAACATCCGGGGCTTATCTGCAATAACGATATAGTACTCCTCCAAACTGTCCTCCCAAGCGGATTTAATTTGACTACTAATTCATGAAATATCCAAAAAAATATCCATTCCCTTAGGCCTTAGCAAATTCTCCTAAAACCCACTATTAAGCCCTGCGTATTGATGGAAATGGGGGGAGTTTTGAAGCTAAACGCTTAAATTCAGGTAGAAAGTAAGAAATTCAGAAAGAATAGAATGCCTGCCTGAATGCTGAAGCTGTCAGGATGATGATGTTTCTCAAACCTTCCACGTCAATTTCAGTTCCTTCCTCTTCCTTGTGGAGGTTTGTGTCCTTAAATCTTTTTTTTTTTAAATCTTATTCTTTCTGCTGTAATCTTATCTGGGGATTTCTTTTTCCCTCTTTTTTAGCTGAATGATCGTAAAAATTTTTGTCTTTGCTAAATGTACTAAATAACTTGAGTAAAGAATTTAGTCCAATTCTTAGAGCTGAAACATGGGGTTGTAGCTTTATATATGATGTTTTACCTACAAGAAATTATGGCCTAAATAGAACAATAGGATAAGACTCTTGTTTAGTTATTCCCTTGGTTATTTTATTAGCTTTTCTATTTTTGATTTCTGGGCTTTTGGTGTTAATTATAGAATGGTAGTAAAGATTCTTGAAGTGTGTTAAAATAGGGACTTTTACTGGTAGTCACCTTAATGGTATTCCGTGAAGGTTGGTTGTCTTAATTATTGCTTCGTTTAAATTTCTGTTCGCTTCTTGCCATTGATATTACACGAGTATATTGCTTGCAAAAGTTGGGCTAAGAGATGATTATTTGTTGTTTCTGTAGTGGCAATTCAAGTAGTAATGGTAATTTTATGGATGGCAATCTTAAGATATGTAAAAGAGCTGAGGTGGTATGCCTCGGCATGTTGGCACCGAGGAAGTTTATGCAAAAGAGGAAGAAAGTTGAGTATTTTAAAGATGCCCATGATGAAGCAGATCAGAAGAGCTGGAGGAGACTGATGAACCAAATTGAGGAGGAGGGTTCTGCTGTTTCAGTGCTCAAAAACCATAGGCTGAAGAATGAGTCTCTTCCCAAAGACTTGGTTCTTGGAACTTTAGTAAGATTCAAGCAGCTCAAGAAATGGAACCTTGTTGCTGAGGTATGTGATTGTTTCTGCTGTACATATATTTCAGTGCTTAGGTTTTGTTATTTTTCTAAAGTTAGAAGAATATGAAGTAATATGGTTTCTGTGGCTGTTAGATTCCATGAGAAGGTTGTGAAAGATAGTATTCATTGGGTTAAAGAGATACAGACTATAGAGAGATAGAGACCTGAGTGAGGTTTTTTCATTAAATTAAGACATATGAAAATTGTTGTTCTAATTGATGAATCTTCTGGCTTGAAATTTTGAACTAGTTTCAAGACATTTAACTTCTCTCGACCATTTTGCAAAATCATTAATGAGTGTTCACCTAGCTTCATCACCACATTTTTGGCACAAACTTGGAGGTTTCAAAAGCTACATGATTGGATTTATGCTTAAAATTAACCTGCTGATGAATAGATGTAATACCTGAGAGCACCTGACCATTATCTCATTTGAAAATTATTTTTGGCTGCAGTTTATCTGTTACTGTATTTATTGGTTTTGATTGAGTAATCTTCACTTAAAATTATTTACTTTGTTCTCCTTGTTGAGCATATGCATGTTTGGGTTGACTTGATTGATTTTTGTAATTTTCAAATGTGTTTTTGATGGATTGTTATGTGATAAACCTTTTGACTAGGTGCTTGAATGGCTTCGAACAGAGCACTGGTGGGACTTTAATGAAATGGATTTTTTGATGCTAATTACAGCATATGGAAAACTTGGGGACTTTGTTAAATCAGAGAGGATTCTAAGCTACATGAACAGAAAAGCATATCCACCAAGTGTGATATCCCATACTGCCCTCATGGAAGCGTATGGCAAAGGTGGACAATATAACAAGGCTGAAGCAATATTTCGGAAGATGCAGTCTACAGGCCCTGAACCTTCTGCTTTAACATATCAGATAATCCTTAAAACCTTTGTTGAGGTATAGCTGCATTTTCTTTTATCTCTTAATTGTTCAGACACTTTGCAGCTTTTATCATAACTAATGTAAATGAACACTTGTAGGACTGTTTATCATGTTCTTACTATTATAGAAAGATCTAGCTCCCACTCCCAAATTATGCATGAATTAGCATAATACATTAGGAAACTTAATCTTCCTGCTTATTAAACTGGTTAATGAAGTGGCTTCTTGGGTAGCTCTTTGGACTTAAGGAAATGCTTTCTCTGTTAGAGCAGTTTCATAGTTTCTTTGAGTTCTCAGTTCCAAGTTGTTCTTTGTCGTAAAAGATCTTTATTATGGCTTTAAAACCTTAAGTGGATTTAAGTTACTCTGATGATAAGTAATTAAAAGAAATCAATTTATTTTGACAGGCAGATTCGTGCATGAGTGAGATGTAAATACTTTGTAACTTTAAGTGATCCTGACTCTCTGAGAGAAAATTGAAGCTGAATTATTTTAAAGACCACAGGTATGAGGGAGGTTATGAGTGGCCAGTGGGGAAAATCATAAACCTTTTTGGGCAAGATTTGAAAAGCTTATGAATTACATGAAAAGGATAATTCGTCAACAAATTTTGATACTGGAGGGATTTTAGAGTTGTAAAAGTAAAACAAGTGAGAAGCAAGATATTGGCTTCTTTTGCATGATTTCTTCAACGTGCCATGTAAACACATTTCTTGTTCAATCTGGAAGGATGGAGGGAAAAGTGAGGAGTTAATACATGATTATGATGTGGGCCTGAAGTTTCCAGGTTGAAACAACAAAGCATGTCTAGAATGCGGGTTGCCTAGCAACATTGTGATGCAAAATGATTAATCATTTGGGTGCATGTTGACTTAGTTATAGCTTGTCCAATTCATTTCATGTCTAAAGTGTTCTACCCTGTTTGTACTAATCTAAATGGAGTTTGAGGCATATCTATAGATACCTGCTTCTTTAAATGAGAGAGCTGTAACAATTTTGATGCATCAACCAGTCAATTTTTGCTGCTTATGGCTTACTTTTTGTCTAACTTTTTGTACATATTGCAGTTGATGAATGTTCCATTGAATTCAGTGATATCATGACAGACACACTAAAAAATCAAAATTCATTATATTTTTTCCCCTAAATTTTCTATTTGATTAGCTACTCAACTTCTACCAGTTTTTAGTTCCTGTGTGTGTTCATTTGCCTTTGATTGCTTTTCAGTTTAGTTGACAATGAATGACAGATCCTGCTAGTGCATAGTTATCGTGCCTACTTGTACCTACTATGGGTGCTTGTACTCCTTCACCATCCTGTGCATACTACAGGCTGACAGATTCAAAGAAGCTGAAGAAATCTTTGAATCTCTTCTAAGCAAGGATGCTTCACCTCTGAAACCTGATCAGAAGATGTTCCACATGATGATTTACATGTACAAGAAAGCAGGAAATTATGATAAAGCTCGTCAATTATTTTCTCTGATGGCTGAGCGAGGAGTTAAGCAAACAACAGTTACGTATAATAGCTTAATGTCATTTGAGACTAACTACAAGGAGGTTTCAAAAATCTATGACCAGGTAAATGTTAAAGCATCTATAAATAAATAAATTATTATATATGTGTGTGTGTGTGTGTTTTGGAGAAACAAATTTCTTTAGTTAAATTCTGTTCTGGTAATGCTTGTATATGATTTTGCAGCTAATCAGCTGTCTAATTTGTGCTTCTGGATTTTCTCATTTAGCCATAATGCTACTCTATTTTCTTCAGAGGGAAGCTGTGGAAATTTATGTAGCACTACCTTTTGCCTTTCTCTATTTCTTTTTTTTTTTCCCTTGATGAAGAAAAGTTTTATTGATAGGACAAATTCGGAAGACTGTATAACCTTTGTGTATGTATTTGTTATTTCTACTTGCACTTTGGTGCTTGCTTATGGATACATGCACAGCATTTGCCATCTGGTCTTCCTAAGGCTTTACTATATATGTAATTTGTATTACTTTTGTTTCCATTGATTTGCATTTATCTGAGGTTTGAAGTAAATGCTTAATTTTAGATGCAACGGGCCAAAGTTCAGCCTGATGTTATAAGCTATGCTTTACTCATTAAAGCATATGGAAAAGCTAGAAGAGAAGAAGAGGCATTAGCTGTTTTTGAAGAGATGCTTGATGCAGGTGTCAGGTTTGTAATTGCTTTCTTGCAGATTTTTGTCAAAATCAGAAATTTTTTTTGTGCATTAAACTGGTTTCTTTAATTTAAATTTTTTCCACTCAAGCTTTTATGCATCAGTTTTTGAAGGCTATTGCATGCAGAAAAGTTGTGGTTTCTGAACTTACCAGTATTTTGTTGCAATGAATGAGTACATTGCTCAAGTGGATGCTCGCCCTTGGGTTTTCTTTAGAACTTATTATAGTTCAGGCATGACACAATAAATAACTCATAATAATTATGTGTATGGGAGGCTTTTGTAATTTAGAAACGTAACCAATTTTTGGAAGTTGCTTTAGGATAAGATTGACTCTGGAATTTGCTTAACTATGCAGAGAAACCCTTATTCTATCAATATAATACCAATGAACCAACTGATGCTCCAATTGTTTAGTTGTAAAGACTGGAAAAGACACGTGTAACGCCTTGACAGTCTGTTTTGATAATCTTGAAAAATTATTTTCAAAGTCCTCAAGTTCTTGGACAAGTATGAAAATGATAATATGCGGCTCCTACCTCTTGCACATGTTGATCAACTACTTCTCATGATTAAAAGATAGGTACATAGCTAAATTCTCTACAGTCATGTTCATGGTAAACAAAGCTTCTTTACAGACTATGATCTTTATTATGTTGGTGCAACCTCGGTTGAAATATCTTAAAGTACACCAAATGCAAAAAGTTGTATTAGAACAGAAACTTTTCAGAGAAAATTTGCTTCAATTTCCAAATGCATAAGGCCATTTTCTTTCTTGACGTGGAAGATTCGTGCAAATTTTTGTTGTGTATTCTTTTAATTTCTACTCAGTTGTACTTCACAAATATAGAGCTTGTAAGTAACATAGTGTTCCCATATCTCCAATCCACTAAATAATCTGTTTAGAATTTTTAGCAGGTGCAGTTCATTATCACCTTTTCAGGTTCAAGAAAAAGAAAAGAATGCCTAAATTTGTCTTTCGTAATTAGGGACTAATACTATACTTCTGAGCAAAGTTGAAAATTTTTGATCTACTTCTAGTCAGCAAAAAGCTCTCTCAACTTGATTCTTGGTCAAGCAGTTTATCGCTTGTTGGTAATAAAATATGTACATGCAAAATATTCACAAACAGAGCAGTCTTTTTAGTATGTATATTTTGGATATATTCCTCTTAAGGTTTTTTGGCACAATGATGACAAACCTGTTAACACTTCCAGGCCATCCCAGAAAGCTTATAACATTTTGCTCGATGCATTTGCAATCTCGGGAATGATTGAACAAGCTCGCATTGTCTTCAAAAGCATGCGAAGAGACAGGTGACATTTTCTTTGCTAAGCAATATCTGTGAAATTTTCTCGGTGTAATTCTTCTAAATGCTCAGTGAACTTTTATTTCTATATAGAGCTAGAGAATGAGCGCCTAGTTTTTCTGTGATCTTTGTGATCACTGATCACAGTGCATGCAATATTGTCTAAGATAAATCAACTTCCCTTTGAAGTTTGTTGGTGGCTAGAGGTAACAGGGATCATGAGTGAAAGCCTGAGAATAGAGTTGTAGAAGTCCACTAATTGAGAAATACATCAAATGTGATCATTATTAGAACTCTTAGTTAGCTTCATCTTTGAGTTCATAGATCATTTATGATCGTACTTTATAATTGCCAACTGCTATTCGTAATTGTTATGACATCAGGATTGTACACAATTGTGTTAACCTTGCTTACAGTTAATCTCCATTGGGTACTTGCTGATGAAATTAATGTTGACTTATGGTAAAAATGTGCTAATTGTTGGAGAAATCATCCTTAGAATTGGAGTAGAAAAGATTAAATGGATAAGTATATTTGGATAACATTGGATAGATATGTATTTACAGTCTGTTGGTGTTGTACAACCCAAAAAGTCAGGACATAAAACATTTACAAATTTTGGCAGAATATAAATAAATTCATGACAGTCTATTAGTGGGAGATGTTGATGGGTCATTCTTAAGGCAGTAAGGCCCTGATTCCAATCATGACCAGAATCAAAAATTAAAGAAAAAGAAAAATAATTACACACCTCAGTGTCCATCTCTCTTTCCTGGTTTCTTCTTTGGAGAAATAATAGGAGCATAGGATGAGTCTGGAGGTATAAATTTGACGGTTCATAAGTTCCCGTAAACTATAACTTCATAACAGCAACCAGCCTTAACAGCTTGAAGAATGAATTTTCTTTTTTTTTTTTTATAAAGAATCTTATAAGCTCCACGGCAATGATCCAGCACAGAAGTTGACCTATAGTCAGGAAAAGAAAAACTTAGCCAAATATCCTCACCCTTGACATACATACATCCATGCATGCATACTAATCATCTTTTTCTGTAGTTCAAACCATGCACTGGCATTATAAACCCTTTGAAGTCTGCATGTATTGCTAGCAAAGCCTTTATCTGCTGGCCAAAACTAAACAAGGTTGAGATCCTTGAGGCCTTGGGAGTAGTTCCTTGGTTGAAGTTTCACAAGATCTTTATCCTGCTAGGGTGTAGGCTGTTTATTTTTGGTGTTTACTTTGTCATTGTAGAAAGAAAAGGATGATAGTATCTGTACGGCAGCTACAGAAATTCTGTTCTGATGAAAACTGGGCTATGTTCTAGTAAAAGTTGCTATTTCTAACCAAAAAAAAAAAGGACTTCATGTGGATTTTGTTCTTTTATGCAATGTTTTTTAATAATGGGTATAGCATTGTAAATTAATGTTTTTAATATTGCAAGAGTTGTTTGAAAGTGTTGAATTTGGAGATAATTTGGATACGAATGGAATTGTACGTTCTGATGACTAGGTTTTTCAAAATCAAATCTGATATTCTAATTGCTTTGCATGGTTTTCTACATGAATGAGGCTTACACCTTTTAAAGATTGGTTTGAGTGTTTCTTAAATGACTAGCTTTTCATAGCTGACCTTTTAGTTTGAGAAATAAAGATATGAAGGTGTGACTTAGGTACCCCATTAAATAAATAGGACAATTACTTTTATGAAATAATCGCCCAACATCATTACTCATCGCGATGAAAACATGCTTAGCTACAACCTAATGTTTCATCGACTCTTACTTCCCAAGCATATTTTCCTTGGCGACTTGTGAATTGCAAATGATTTACAGTATGTAGGCGAAACCCAGTTGAGTTGTTGTTCAACCATGTATACTGCAGTAATACATTTTTTATTTGTAACTGGACCACTGAATCTATGTGTTCACGTAATGGAGGCCAACGAACTTAGAATATGTTCCTCTACCCCATATGCAGCAAAAACAAATTGAGATAACGTGTTTGTGTTTTAGGTGTACACCGGATCTTTGCTCCTACACGACAATGTTGTCAGCCTATGTCAATGTATCTGATATGGAGGGTGCTGAGAAATTCTTTAAAAGGATAAATCAAGATGGATTCCAACCCAATATTGTCACTTATGGAACTCTGATAAAAGGATATGCCAAAGTAAATGATCTTGATAAGATGATGGAGAAGTACAAGGAAATGCATCTGTGTGGTATCAGACCAAATCAGACTGTGTTCACTACCATTATGGATGCACATGGCAAGAATGTGGGTTTTGACAGTGCTGTAATCTGGTACAATGAGATGGGATCTACTGGAGTGATCCCTGATCAGAAATCAAAGAACATCCTTCTGTGTTTGGCAAAGTCTGCAGAAGAAAAAGCAGAAGCTTATGAGCTAATAGGATATGCAGATGAACAGAAGAATAATATTATCGTCCATGCTGATAATGATAATCGTGATAATGTTGACGAGGACTTTGATGATGCTGCTGAACAAAGCTGTTTAATTGATACAAAAGAAGAATTGGTACTTAGATGATTATGGTTATCGAACCAAACAAGAGATTTTTCAAGTCAGTTTTGAAACTTTTGTTTGTATACCGTCCTCAATTGAGACAGCTTTTGAAAATGAATTTGCTGGGATTGGTTAGATACTCTTACAAGTTGTATAGAATCTCAGATCCACCTGATTCCGGCAAAATCAGTGGATTGATGCTCCCAGAGGAGATTTTGTACATTACATTTTCTCTGATTAGTATTGTTTTAGCGAAAGGTGCTCCAAGTTCACTTTACGAGTTTCATCCAGTCACAGCTTTCATCCATTCACTGAGCATGCCTTCAATAACCTGCATACTCAGTGTCATTTACCTATTATTTCTCATGCTTGTGTTGTTATATTTAGCATGCTATGAAACCAGTCCATGTTTCCACCAGAAGGTAAGAGGGAACACCATTAACATTTCATTCCTACAAGGTTATAGGTGGGGGTTGCATCATGTAAACCATTTCAAGTGATGTATTTGTTAAACCAACTTGCCCTAGTGGAGTTGGTCTCCACATAAAGCATAGAATGCAGTTTTAGCTGCAGGTTTAGAGGTGGTTTTCTCTCCTTTTGTCCCTCCCTAGTATAGATTAGAGTAGGTGTACTATTTAGGTACTGCTGATTTGCCCAAAAAAAATTATTCCATTTGTATGTTACATTAGTACCGGACAAAAGAAAATTTACATAGATGGTCTTACTGTCATATACATCTAAGGTCACAAAAGAGTACCATATTTTATCTCATTCTTTTATTTGTTTGGCCAACAGGTATCCAATGAACACTCGTTAAGAGAAGGTTCAGGTGTTAGTTTTTTTTTTTTTTTTTTTTAAAGTACGGAATCAATAAATATGAATGTTTGTATTTACATGGTAACTTAAATGTTATGTGAGGGGGAAAAAAAGTACTGCATGAGCTCTATTAGCTTTTTATTGTATTGAGGATCGAAATCACAATCTTTTTTTTCTTTTTTAGTATAATCTCAATTACTGCTAATTATGAAATTGTCGGGGCATGAGGGTTCTGTCTTTTGTACGGTCAGTTGTTGAGATCCAAAAGTTGCATTTTCGTACATAGGTTTACCAGAAGCAAGCGAAAAACCTTGCAAGGTAAGTATCTACCCCTTGTGGC
>NW_020861647.1:0-47961 GCF_003713205.1 Coffea eugenioides
AAACTAGAAAAGGAGCTCGATCCCCTCTTGAACATGAGTGGGCCGATTGTTTGACTCCAATAACTAATAAACTATTAATTAAAACACGACTAACAAACCAACTAACAACTAATGACTCGATAATGATCAAAACCAACTAACAACTCATACGACTAACAATGCTAACATTCCTAGTGCTCGGCCCAAGTAGCTAAGGCCGCGCTTGATGTTTCCTTGACTTGGATCAATGTGTAGATGCCTTGATTAGCAACTTCCAAGCCTTCAATGTTCCTATGGAAGCCTCGAGTCAAGGCCGCCATCCGTGCACACATCAGTCCCCTCCACTTGAGAAGGATTTGTCCTCAAATCTGGATGGAAATGAATGATACTAGCAAGAGTTGGAGTATGAAACCTCAAATCTAATGCCACCACATATTGGCCCTCTTAGATTGAATGATACTTGCATACGTCATGATTATTATAATGTGGTGCACATGTCTCTTGGTCAGTTCTTGGAAAATGCTCACAGCCAGCCAAGAAAAACTCATGGCTTTACTCCAATGACTCCTCGAAGATAACGCATATAGCTTCGGTTACATCTTTTTGGATCCTCCAAAATGCAACTGATATAATGAAGAACACTTTGAACACGTTCAACTGCATTAGACTGATCATCACTTGGAACACTTGTTGCAAAAGGGTAAGAAGGCATAGGACAAGATTCAAGCGCAAGAACGCCCTTTGAAACTCCATTACTCCTCCCAACAAGCAAAACAGACTCATGGGTGAAGTTAAATACCAATGGATCGGAAAGGGATGCAACACTTAAGAGGCAAACTTCATGAAGATTCTGATATTCACCAATGGAGTTAGGGATGGAACATGCCATGATCAACTCATTCTCTCCTTGCTTAACCCGCGACAAAGCAACTACTCTCGAAGGCAATGCCCTATCGAGTTCATCAACATTCAAGAGTAAATGTTTGCAAATCATGAGTAATACAGGCTGATCAGAATTCACACATTTCCTAACTTCCTTAGCCTTGATTATCATGTTTTGCTTCCTAGTGCTTGATTTAATCAGTGTATGACCCTTGGCCGAATGCTCATTTGTGGAAGTGGAGCAATTTCCAGATTCGGCCGTCTTTTGTTTCCTCTTTTGTCGGTCTAAGTCACATTCTCGTTCCATTGTGCAAGAGAGTGTACTTATTAGATCTACCATCAAAAGTGACATGCTTATCAAATTGCCAGGGTCTTCCTAAAATTACATGGGTAGCATGCATTGGGACAACATCACAAACAACTTCGTCAATGTAGTTGCCAATGGAGAAAGGAAGACGTACCTGTTTGTAGACACGTACTTCACCATCTTCGCTTAGCCATTGTAGTCGGTACGGGTGTGGATGTCTAGTCGTTGGAAGTCCCAAGCTCTCTACCATGAACAAACTTGCTACATTGGTGCAACTCCTACCATCAATGATGAGACTGCACAGTCCCAAGCTCTCTACCATGAGCAAACTTGCTACATTGGTGCAACTCCTACCATCAATGATGAGACTGCACACTTTGTCACTTATTTTACATCGAGTGTAAAACAAGTTCTCTCGTTGCAATTGCTCATCTTCTTTGACTCGGGCGGTTAGCACTCGTCGTGCCACCAAGCAACCAATTTCTCTTTGAGTAGGAGAGCACTCTTCCTCGGCCGAGTCATTCTCCAAGCAGTTATCCTTGGAGAAGGTCGGCATCTCCTCACAATCATCATCATCAGATACGACTTCTCCATTGTGAGTTATGAGCGTGACCCTTTGATTCGAACATTGAGATTGGATATGTCCGAATCCTTGGCATTTGAAGTACTTAATGTCCCTACTCCTAGGCTTAGGAATCTCTTGAGCCGACTTTGAAGTTGACCTAGTTGTATCAACAAACTTGTTAGCGGTAGAATTGGAATTTCAGTTAGGAAGGTTACCTTGTGTTCGGCTAGAAGTGGTTGGTATAGCCGATTGTCCAACTTCATGTGATGTTCTTCTCGGCTGGTTTCCCTTCCATACATTCGGATTTGAGGTTTGGTGGGGTCGGCCACCTCTCCTCAGTTTCCTTCCCCTTTCGGCCTTGATGAAGGTCACTCATATCCAAATAATGTTGAAGCTCCAAGGCCTCTTGAAGTTCAGGGTTTAAACCACGAAGAAATCTTGCCATCGTGACCTCACTATCTTCTTGGATATTAGCCCTCATCATGGCCGAAATCTCCTTGTAATAGTCCTCCACACTCATGTTGCCTTGAGTGAGGGTTTGCAGTTTTTAATGGAGATCGCGGTTGTAGTAGCTTGAAACAAACCTCTTACGCATCATGGCCTTGAGTTCACGCCAAGTTCGGACTTGTGGTTCACCGTTTCTCCTCCTTCCAGTCCGTACTTGATCCCACCAAACGAGTGCGTAGTCGGTGAACTCAACAGTGGCGATCTTCACCTTTTGTTCCTCGCTATAGTCATAGCAATCGAAGACCATCTCGATTCGGACTTCCCATTCCGAGTACGCCTCAGGGTCACTTCTACCTTGGAAGGTGGGAATTTTGATTTTAAGTCCCTTAAGTGCATCCTTGGTAGTGTCCCTTTTAGGCCTCTCGGCTCTCTCTTCATCCTCACTTGCCGAATAATCCTCACAATTTGCCCCTTTTGTACCATGGTGGTTTCGGGTGTGAGATCTGGATCGAGAGCCCCTCGTGAAGCTCTTGGAGAGTTCATCAAATCGGTTGTGCATTTCCTCCATTTGTTGCTCACTAATCCGCTTTCGTTCGGATTTCATAGCGTTGAACATCGACGTGTAGTCGGCGGTTTGGTTAGTTTGCTCCATGTCTTTCGTTTTGCCCTGTAACGTTAGTGACCAAGCAAATAATACAAATAGAACCTCACTTCACTCGCTAAGTGTTTCACTCACACGTGTTTTCACTCCAAAGCACTCGAATGACCTTACCAAACTTCCTTACCTTGCCGGTTTGAGTAGTTTGAGAAATGCCGCACAAGGTCCTCAATTTGTTCACCAAACTTCCCACAAGAGTAACCAAGAGCAAGACACAATTTTGGAAGCAATGTGGACGCGATAGAGGGTAGTTTGGACTGTTTCCTAGGGCAGACAGATTAGGAAAGTGTGCGAAAATGGAAAAGGAAACAAGCAAACCCTAGTTTCCTAATTTGAGTGGACTTATAGTTTCCTAAGTGGACTTATCCAAGTGGAATTAGGAGAGTTATGTCCACTTAGTTTCCTAATTGAATTTGGAAACAAGTTAGTTGTTGGAAACCTTTTAGAAAACCTTTTCTTCTTGTAACAACTTTTAGGAACTTCCAATTTCTACTCCAAGAAGGATTGCACAAAACAATTTCGGTTCCAACTCCCGAAAGAACAATTCGGTTGGAAACTTTTGTACGGTTGGAAGGTAGGCTATTAAAGACCCACCCACGTTAGCCTTAACTTGCAAGCACAAGGTCAAGCTCGGATTTTCTGTTCAAACACACCCAAGGCAGTTTCGGATGTTTGTTCAAGACAATAGCAACTAGATGGAATCTCAACAACGTGACGCAATCAACCCTCCTCAGGCTCCCCCCCAATGGGTTACCCAAGATATTCCCTAGATAGAAGCAAAGACTCCAAGAAAGCCTTTCACCAATGCTCGAGAGTACAAGAAATTGTTCGCTAGACGGACGAAACAAATTTCCAAGAATCAAGAGGTTCAAGAAGTAGTGGACCGAAACTTTGAAATTTTTTTTTCCTTTTTGTAGTCTTGGATACAAGATGTAATCCGTGATTGATTTGGCAATAAACTTCGGACTTTCTTTCTTGTTTTTCGTTTCTTTTTTTTTTTTGACTTATACGACCAACACAACACAAGCTTGGCCGATTGGATTATTTTTCGGATTTGGTTCAGCCAATTCACACGCACAAGGAATCTTCAAGAACTTCGAGATCCTTCAAGAACTTTCAAGGAAGTTATCAAGAACTTCAAGAATTTCAAGATTGTGGTCAAGAAACTCAAGATTCTTGTAGGTTCTCTCAAGATTCACAAATACCAACAAGTTTCACCACAATTCAGATTTGAAAAACCAAGTAAACAAGTTGGATAACTCAAAACAATGATACCATAAATTATGGACAGCAATAGACAAGCCAACGATGGAACACAAGACAGAATTTCAAGGCACTATGGACGGAACTAGAAAACGCACTTGGACAGATTTGTGGAGACAATTATGGGGAGATTCAAGACAATGAACCAACACAAGAACAGACAGAATATTGACGACTCGCGACAGGGTACAAACACGGACAGAAATTCGGCGCAACAAGGGAATAAACTCGGACAAATTTGACACATAAGTAAAATCCAACTACGGCCCGATTGCAAAACACAATGATTGAACACAAAACGGACAGAAATTGACGACGCCAATGGCAAAACAACTTCGGACAGATTTGTGAACAACGAAGAAACAACTAGCGATGCAACAAACAAACAAGACAGCGGAAAAATAGGAACCCTAAAACGAACTAGACAAGAACAAGTAAGAGGATATAACGACTTGATACCTCAACCAGCTCTGAAGCCAACTGATACGTTCCTCGGTCAACTCGTTCCGAGACACGTAGCACGATTGCCCAAGGACCTAGAGGGATACTCAACCGTTTGGATTACGGAACCTAGAACCAAGAGGGACGACTCAACTCGATTCAAGGCGGTAGAACGGCGACTCCAATTGAGGTGGTTACTCAAGTAGATAGGCCGGATGAACAACCAAGGACGTCACGCGTGATTGCTCAAATAACCCTTGCCAAGCAAGTAGGAATGTACTCTCGAAATTGTAAGAGAACAAATTGAAATTTTATTATCAAAAGTGTCTAACCTTTGCTGGTACAAAAGGCGCCTTTTTATAGGCTAGAAACCTTTGTGGTCAAGGATTGGCGGCCCACCAACCTAAACTAGAAAAGGAGCTCGATCCACTCTTGAACATGAGTGGGCCGATTGTTTGACTCCAATAACTAATAAACTATTAATTAAAACACGACTAACAAACCAACTAACAACTAATGACTCGATAATGATCAAAACCAACTAACAACTCATACGACTAACAATGCTAACATTCCTAGTGCTCGGCCCAAGTAGCTAAGGCCGCGCTTGATGTTTCCTTGACTTGGATCAATGTGTAGATGCCTTGATTAGCAACTTCCAAGCCTTCAATGTTCCTATGGAAGCCTCGAGTCAAGGCCGCCATCCGTGCACACATCAGTCCCCTCCACTTGAGAAGGATTTGTCCTCAAATCTGGATGGAAATGAATGATACTAGCAAGAGTTGGAGTATGAAACCTCAAATCTAATGCCACCACATATTGGCCCTCTTAGATTGAATGATACTTGCATACGTCATGATTATTATAATGCGGTGCACATGTCTCTTGGTCAGTTTGAAAATGCTCACAGCCAGCCAAGAAAAACTCATGGCTTTACTCCAATGACTCCTCGAAGATAACGCATATAGCTTCGGTTACATCTTTTTGGATCCTCCAAAATGCAACTGATATAATGAAGAACACTTTGAACACGTTCAACTGCATTAGACTGATCATCACTTGGAACACTTGTTGCAAAAGGGTAAGAAGGCATAGGACAAGATTCAAGCGCAAGAACGCCCTTTGAAACTCCATTACTCCTCCCAACAAGCAAAACAGACTCATGGGTGAAGTTATATACCAATGGATCGTAAAGGGATGCAACACTTAAGAGGCAAACTTCATGAAGATTCTGATATTCACCAATGGAGTTAGGGATGGAACATGCCATGATCAACTCATTCTCTCCTTGCTTAACCCGCGACAAAGCAACTACTCTCGAAGGCAATGCCCTATCGAGTTCATCAACATTCAAGAGTACATGTTTGCAAATCATGAGTAATACAGGCTGATCAGAATTCACACATTTCCTAACTTCCTTAGCCTTGATTATCATGTTTTGCTTCCTAGTGCTTGATTTAATCAGTGTATGACCCTTGGCCGAATGCTCATTTGTGGAAGTGGAGCAATTTCCAGATTCGGCCGTCTTTTGTTTCCTCTTTTGTCGGTCTAAGTCACATTCTCGTTCCATTGTGCAAGAGAGTGTACTTATTAGATCTACCATCAAAAGTGACATGCTTATCAAATTGCCAGGGTCTTCCTAAAATTACATGGGTAGCATGCATGGGGACAACATCACAAACAACTTCGTCAATGTAGTTGCCAATGGAGAAAGGAAGACGTACCTGTTTGTAGACACGTACTTCACCATCTTCGCTTAGCCATTGTAGTCGGTACGGGTGTGGATGTCTAGTCGTTGGAAGTCCCAAGCTCTCTACCATGAGCAAACTTGCTACATTGGTGCAACTCCTACCATCAATGATGAGACTGCACACTTTGTCACTTATTTTACATCGAGTGTAAAACAAGTTCTCTCGTTGCAATTGCTCATCTTCTTTGACTCGGGCGGTTAGCACTCGTCGTGCCACCAAGCAACCAATTTCTCTTTGAGTAGGAGAGCACTCTTCCTCGGCCGAGTCATTCTCCAAGCAGTTATCCTTGGAGAAGGTCGGCATCTCCTCACAATCATCATCATCAGATACGACTTCTCCATTGTGAGTTATGAGCGTGACCCTTTGATTCGAACATTGAGATTGGATATGTCCGAATCCTTGGCATTTGAAGTACTTAATGTCCCTACTCCTAGGCTTAGGAATCTCTTGAGCCGACTTTGAAGTTGACCTAGTTGTATCAACAAACTTGTTAGCGGTAGAATTGGAATTTCAGTTAGGAAGGTTACCTTGTGTTCGGCTAGAAGTGGTTGGTATAGCCGATTGTCCAACTTCATGTGATGTTCTTCTCGGCTGGTTTCCCTTCCATACATTCGGATTTGAGGTTTGGTGGGGTCGGCCACCTCTCCTCAGTTTCCTTCCCCTTTCGGCCTTGATGAAGGTCACTCATATCCAAATAATGTTGAAGCTCCAAGGCCTCTTGAAGTTCAGGGTTTAAACCACGAAGAAATCTTGCCATCGTGACCTCACTATCTTCTTGGATATTAGCCCTCATCATGGCCGAAATCTCCTTGTAATAGTCCTCCACACTCATGTTGCCTTGAGTGAGGTTTTGCAGTTTTGAATGGAGATCGCGGTTGTAGTAGCTTGAAACAAACCTCTTACGCATCATGGCCTTGAGTTCACGCCAAGTTCGGACTTGTGGTTCACCGTTTCTCCTCCTTCCAGTCCGTACTTGATCCCACCAAACGAGTGCGTAGTCGGTGAACTCAACAGTGGCGATCTTCACCTTTTGTTCCTCGCTATAGTCATAGCAATCGAAGACCATCTCGATTCGGACTTCCCATTCCGAGTACGCCTCAGGGTCACTTCTACCTTGGAAGGTGGGAATTTTGATTTTAAGTCCCTTAAGTGCATCCTTGGTAGTGTCCCTTTTAGGCCTCTCGGCTCTCTCTTCATCCTCACTTGCCGAATAATCCTCATAATTTGCCCCTTTTGTACCATGGTGGTTTCGGGTGTGAGATCTGGATCGAGAGCCCCTCGTGAAGCTCTTGGAGAGTTCATCAAATCGGTTGTGCATTTCCTCCATTTGTTGCTCACTAATCCGCTTTAGTTCGGATTTCATAGCGTTGAACATCGACGTGTAGTCGGCGGTTTGGTTAGTTTGCTCCATGTCTTTCGTTTTGCCCTGTAACGTTAGTGACCAAGCAAATAATACAAATAGAACCTCACTTCACTCGCTAAGTGTTTCACTCACACGTGTTTTCACTCCAAAGCACTCGAATGACCTTACCAAACTTCCTTACCTTGCCGGTTTGAGTAGTTTGAGAAATGCCGCACAAGGTCCTCAATTTGTTCACCAAACTTCCCACAAGAGTAACCAAGAGCAAGACACAATTTTGGAAGCAATGTGGACGCGATAGAGGGTAGTTTGGACTGTTTCCTAGGGCAGACAGATTAGGAAAGTGTGCGAAAATGGAAAAGGAAACAAGCAAACCCTAGTTTCCTAATTTGAGTGGACTTATCCAAGTGGAATTAGGAGAGTTATGTCCACTTAGTTTCCTAATTGAATTTGGAAACAAGTTAGTTGTTGGAAACCTTTTAGAAAACCTTTTCTTCTTGTAACAACTTTTAGGAACTTCCAATTTCTACTCCAAGAAGGATTGCACAAAACAATTTCGGTTCCAACTCCCGAAAGAACAATTCGGTTGGAAACCTTTTGTACGGTTGGAAGGTAGGCTATTAAAGACCCACCCACGTTAGCCTTAACTTGCAAGCACAAGGTCAAGCTCGGATTTTCTGTTCAAACACACCCAAGGCAGTTTCGGATGTTTGTTCAAGACAATAGCAACTAGATGGAATCTCAACAACGTGACGCAATCAACCCTCCTCAGGCTCCCCCCCAATGGGTTACCCAAGATATTCCCTAGATAGAAGCAAAGACTCCAAGAAAGCCTTTCACCAATGCTCGAGAGTACAAGAAATTGTTCGCTAGACGGACGAAACAAATTTCCAAGAATCAAGAGGTTCAAGAAGTAGTGGACCGAAACTTTGAAATTTTTTTTTCCTTTTTGTAGTCTTGGATACAAGATGTAATCCGTGATTGATTTGGCAATAAACTTCGGACTTTCTTTCTTGTTTTTCGTTTCTTTTTTTTTTTTGACTTATACGACCAACACAACACAAGCTTGGCCGATTGGATTATTTTTCGGATTTGGTTCAGCCAATTCACACGCACAAGGAATCTTCAAGAACTTCGAGATCCTTCAAGAACTTTCAAGGAAGTTATCAAGAACTTCAAGAATTTCAAGATTGTGGTCAAGAAACTCAAGATTCTTGTAGGTTCTCTCAAGATTCACAAATACCAACAAGTTTCACCACAATTCAGATTTGAAAAACCAAGTAAACAAGTTGGATAACTCAAAACAATGATACCAGAAATTATGGACAGCAATAGACAAGCCAACGATGGAACACAAGACAGAATTTCAAGGCACTATGGACGGAACTAGAAAACGTACTTGGACAGATTTGTGGAGACAATTATGGGGAGATTCAAGACAATGAACCAACACAAGAACAGACAGAATATTGATGACTCGCGACAGGGTACAAACACGGACAGAAATTCGGCGCAACAAGGGAATAAACTCGGACAAATTTGACACATAAGTAAAATCCAACTACGGCCCGATTGCAAAACACAATGATTGAACTCAAAACGGACAGAAATTGACGACGCCAATGGCAAAACAACTTCGGACAGATTTGTGAACAACGAAGAAACAACTAGCGATGCAACAAACAAACAAGACAGCGGAAAAATAGGAACCCTAAAACGAACTAGACAAGAACAAGTAAGAGGATATAACGACTTGATACCTCAACCAGCTCTGAAGCCAACTGATACGTTCCTCGGTCAACTCGTTCCGAGACACGTAGCACGATTGCCCAAGGACCTAGAGGGATACTCAACCGTTTGGATTACCGAACCTAGAACCAAGAGGGACGACTCAACTCGATTCAAGGCGGTAGAACGGCGACTCCAATTGAGGTGGTTACTCAAGTAGATAGGCCGGATGAACAACCAAGGACGTCACGCGTGATTGCTCAAATAACCCTTGCCAAGCAAGTAGGAATGTACTCTCGAAATTGTAAGAGAACAAATTGAAATTTTATTATCAAAAGTGTCTAATCTTTGCTGGTACAAAAGGCGCCTTTTTATAGGCTAGAAACCTTTGTGGTCAAGGATTGGCGGCCCACCAACCTAAACTAGAAAAGGAGCTCGATCCACTCTTGAACATGAGTGGGCCGATTGTTTGACTCCAATAACTAATAAACTATTAATTAAAACACGACTAACAAACCAACTAACAACTAATGACTCGATAATGATCAAAACCAACTAACAACTCATACGACTAACAATGCGAACATTCCTAGTGCTCGGCCCAAGTAGCTAAGGCCGCGCTTGATGCTTCCTTGATTTGGATCAATGTGTAGATGCCTTGATTAGCAACTTCCAAGCCTTCAATGTTCCTATGGAAGCCTTGAGTCAAGGCCGCCATCCGTGCACACATCAGTCCCCTCCACTTGAGAAGGATTTGTCCTCAAATCTGGATGGAAATGAATGATACTAGCAAGAGTTGGAGTATGAAACCTCAAATCTAATGCCACCACATATTGGCCCTCTTAGATTGAATGATACTTGCATACGTCATGATTATTATAATGCGGTGCACATGTCTCTTGGTCAGTTTGAAAATGCTCACAGCCAGCCAAGAAAAACTCATGGCTTTACTCCAATGACTCCTCGATGATAACGCATATAGCTTCGGTTACATCTTTTTGGATCCTCCAAAATGCAACTGATATAATGAAGAACACTTTGAACACGTTCAACTGCATTAGACTGATCATCACTTGGAACACTTGTTGCAAAAGGGTAAGAAGGCATAGGACAAGATTCAAGCGCAAGAACGCCCTTTGAAACTCCATTACTCCTCCCAACAAGCAAAACAGACTCATGGGTGAAGTTAAATACCAATGGATCGTAAAGGGATGCAACACTTAAGAGGCAAACTTCATGAAGATTCTGATATTCACCAATGGAGTTAGGGATGGAACATGTGATACGAACGTCGCCAACCTTGTGACGAAACCCGTAAAAGATTAGTTTCAGGATCGACAAGAGGACACCAAGTTTGGAGCGGATGACCTCAACCCGTTAATCACGTGGTTAACGAACCTTGGTATAATGGTAGAAGACGCCACAACCTAGTGTGATTCTAGATTGATAAGTCACGAACACCTAGAGAAATTCTAAGGTATTCAAGAAGCCTTGGAGAAACCAAGAAAACTCTCAAAATCTGATTTATTGATTGAATGCCTAAAACCATTGGAAGTGTGGACTATTTATAGCCTTACATAGAGATGAACAACTAAATGTGGAACTAGTCTAGAGTTGTGGTCTTGACTAAGACTAACAATTGTAGGCTTGACTATTTCCATAAGACTAAGAATTGTGGGCTTGACCAAACCTTATGAGGTCATCTCTTAGGTAAACAACCTTATGAGGTCATCCCTTAGGTAAACAACCTTATGAGGTCATCGCTTAGGTAAATAACCTTATGAGGTCATCGCTTAGGTAATTAAAGCAAGACTATGGACCATTAAGCCCTTATTACAATGACTTAACTAAAACAGCAAATGTGACTAGAAAAGGGTCACACATGGTTCTCTTTGACGTGCACTACATGGATGACTTTCATTCCTTCATGCTCAAGACTCTCAATGACCTTGGGGACAATTTCTTGGCCTTGTATCTCATGAACAAGTCCTTGGAGTTCCTCCCTCATCTTGTTAGCTCGTGCTCGAGTTACGGGTCCTAGGGGAACTCGAATAGTTCGCAATGGTGTCTCTTGGTTCGTATCATCCCCCTCCTCTTCAAAAGGATTTGTCCTCAAATCAGCTTCATCATCTGCAAGAAAAGGAGATAGATCAGAGACATTGAATGTAGCGCTCACATTGTACTCACCGGGTAGGTCCAGTTTGTAAGCATTGTCATTGATGCGCTTGATGACTTGGAACGGCCCATCTCCTCGGGGAAGTAATTTATTGCGCCTTTGGACTGGGAACCTTTCCTTGCGTAGATGTAACCACACCCAGTCACCAGGTTCAAACACAACGCGTTGGCGTCCCTTGTTAACCCGTTGAGCAACTTGGTCCATCCTTCGCTCAATGTTTAGGCGTACCTGCTCGTGTAATTTCTTGACAAAATCTGCTCGTTTAGCACCATCCATGTTAATGTGCTCAGAAGAAGGTAAAGGTGATAAGTCTAGTGGTGTTAAAGGGTTAAAACCATAGACTATTTCAAATGGTGAAAAATGAGTAGAACTATGCACCGTGCGATTGTATGCAAACTCAACATGGGGTAAACATTCTTCCCAGGTTCTAATGTTTTTTCTAATGATGGCACGCAAGAGTGTAGATAGTGTACGATTGACAACCTCAGTTTGGCCATCAGTTTGTGGGTGACTAGTAGTAGAAAATAGCAATTTGGTACCCAATTTTCCCCACAAAGTTTTCCAAAAGTAACTCAAAAATTTGACATCCCTATCAGAGACAATTGTCCTAGGCATGCCATGCAATCTAATGATTTCTTTGAAAAACAAATCAGCAATGTGCGATGCATCATCTGTTTTGTGACATGGTATAAAATGTGCCATTTTTGAAAATCTGTCAACAATAACAAAGATGCTATCATTTCCCCTCTTTGACCTAGGCAACGCTAAAACAAAATCCATGGAAATGTCGGTCCAAGGTTCCTTAGGTACAGGTAAAGGACTATAAAGGCCATAGGGTTGAAGTTTAGACTTAGCTTTGTGGCAAGTAATGCATTTAGCCACCATTCGCTCCACATCTCGTTTCATCCTTGGCCAATGGAAGTGCTCTTGAAGGATAGCTAAGGTTTTAGCTACGCCAAAGTGTCCCATCAAGCCACCTCCGTGTGCTTCCCTTGAGTTGCTTGCACCAAGTTGAGTGAGCAAAGAGTACCGACGTGATAATGCATCAGCAACAACATTAGTTTTCCCCACTTTGTACTCACCCACCGTGCTTGGAGTAGGCCATTCTCGAATTGCTTTAACCTTCTCCTCGTCCACTTTGATTCCCTGTTTACTCATAACAAAGCCTAGGAAGACAAGTTGATCAGTACAAAAGGAGCACTTCTTAAGGTTAGCATAGAGCTTTTCCCTTCGAAGTACATCAAGAACAAGCTTCACATGTTCAACATGCTCATCTAAGCTCCTACTATAAATCAGGATATCGTCAAAATATACAACTACAAATTTTCCAAGGAATGGACGAAGTACGTGGTTCATCAACCTCATGAACGTACTAGGTGCATTAGTTAGTCCAAATGGCATAACTAACCACTCGTACAAGCCATGTTTGGTTTTAAAGGCCGTTTTCCATTCATCCCCCTCTTTCATCCTAATTTGATGATAACCGCTTTTTAGATCAATTTTAGTGAAAATCACAGCACCATATAGCTCATCTAACATATCATCAAGTCTAGGAATAGGGTGACGATATTTTACCGTTATTGCATTAACGGCCCTACAGTCAGTGCACATTCGCCAACTTCCATCCTTTTTAGGCACCAAGATGACGGGAACCGCACATGGGCTCAAGCTTTCTCGTGCCCATCCCTTTGTTAGAAGCTCTTCGATTTGGCGTTGGAGCTCCTTTGTCTCATCTGGACCCATTTTGTAGGCTGGTCTGTTAGGAAGTGGGGCACCTGGAACCAAGTCAATTTGATGCTCAATTCCCCTTATTGGTGGTAGTCCATTTGGAATCTCATCGGGGAAGACATCCTCATATTCCTGCAAAAGAGAGACAATACTAGATGGTAGAGTGTTAGTAAGATCACTTGTGACAACCAACACCTCTTTGCACAAAAGTACAAAGATGGGTGTATTAACACTCAAAGCTTTTCTTACTATATTGGCTTTTATCAATAGATTTTGCCTTTTTTCTCTCTTTTCAATTTTGGCCGGCTCACCATATGTCTTTTTCCTCTCAATTTTCTCGGCCTTATCATTTTCTGTTGAGCTCTCGGCTTTTTCTATTTTTTTCTTCTCATTCTCAAGCTCATTCTCCTTGATCAGGCTTTTTTGATCTTCATGAACTTGGATAGGAGTGAGTGGCACAAGCACAATCCTCTTCTCGCCTTGCTTGAAGGAGTATTTATTGGTAATGCCATCGAATGTAACTCCCTTGTCGAATTGCCATGGCCTCCCCAATAGTATGTGACATGCTTGCATAGGGACCACGTCGCATAACACCACGTCCTCATACTTTCCAATTCGGAAAGGTACTTGGACTTGCTTGGTCACACGAACATCCCCACTATCGTTCAACCATTGCAAACGATAAGGTGTTGGATGTCGTAGAGTGGGTAGTGCTAGTTTCTCCACCATCAAGGCACTAGCGACGTTAGCACAACTACCTCCATCTATGATCAAACTACATACCTTGCCTTTGATATAACAACGGGTGTAGAAAATGTTCTCTCTTTGTGCATGGTCGGCGGCTTTCACTTGGGTTGCTAAGGCTCGTCTGACAACGAGTCCAACTCGTTCATTGACGGGCAATGCTTCCTCTTCTTCCTCAAGGGATGGCAACTCCTCCTTCTCATCTTCATCATCGGTGAGAAACTCACCATTGGGTAAGATGATCATAGCGCGTTGGTTCGGGCATTGGCTAGCAATATGCCCTCGGCCTTGGCATTTGAAGCATCTAGTATCTCGATTTCGCCCCATGCTCGACTCAATGGCAGTCTTTGGTGTTGCCTTAGACTCCCACTTAGTCATATCCGGCCTCGGTCTTGAAGGGATGGAATTACTCGGCCCTTTATCCTCTTTCTTTGGTGGTGTAGTTCGGAGATAAGAGGGTGAAAAGTTGGAGTAACTCCGAGTCGAACCCCTCCTCTTAATCCTCCTTTCAATCTTGATGGCCTTTTCCACCAGATCCCCAAGTTCCACATAGTGGTGTAACTCCACTTGATCAGCGATTTCGGGCCTTAATCCGTTCAAGAAGCGTGCCATTGTTGCTTCTCGATCCTCCATGATGTCTGCCCGTAGCATGAGTATTTCCATTTCCTTGTGATAGTCCTCGACACTTCGTGCTCCTTGGTTGAGGGTTTGAAGCTTTTGATACAAGTCACGGTAGTAGTGACTTGGCACGAAACGCTTCCTCATTAGTCGTCTTAGCTCCGTCCAAGTTTGTATGGTAGGTTCAAGACTCCTCCTTCGACTAGTGGAGAGTTGATCCCACCACACAACGGCGTAGTCGGTGAATTCGACCACGACCAACTTGACCTTTTGCTCCTCCGAGTAAGTATTGCAATCGAAGACAAGTTCAATCCGCTTCTCCCACTCTAAGTAGGCATCGGGGTCTGATCGTCCTTGGAAGGGTGGAATTTTCATCTTTATGCCCGGAATGTGGTCATTTGAAGGCCTAGCGTCACGCTTAGACCTACTTTGCTTATGCTCATAGTTGTTGTCTGAGTTAGAGTCGCTAGACTCATGTGCATAAGCCTTTCCACGGTTGCCTTTGGAGCTTCCATGAGACAACTCTAAGCTGTCAATGCGTTGGTGCATCAGTTCAAGTTTTTGGTCCATCATGCGTCCCAATTCGCCTTTGATTGCTTCTGTGAAAAGTTTAAGATCAAAAGCTTGGGAGCTTGCTCCCCCCTCGTTAGCCATGATGAAGTATAGGGTAAAAAATAACAATGGAAAGAAGTAAAGTTTATCTCGCACACTTCCTCACGTGTTTACTCTCGCTCTCGTGTTTGAACACTCTAATGAACTCACCAAGGTATTTTCAAGGCTCCTCGGT
This sequence comes from Coffea eugenioides, assembly GCF_003713205.1. Taxonomy (NCBI): domain Eukaryota; kingdom Viridiplantae; phylum Streptophyta; class Magnoliopsida; order Gentianales; family Rubiaceae; genus Coffea; species Coffea eugenioides. The sequence goes on from NW_020861647.1 coordinate 15,435, forward strand.
CAACTCCTCGAAGAAGTTAGAACTCATTCTAGTGTGGATCGACTTACCAACCAGGGTCACAAGATTGTAGCACTTTGAACGAAAAAAGAACAAAAGATGAAGGGACTGACCACGACTCAATGAATGACTCAAAGTTGAATTTTAAGGATCCTAGACAAAACTCTACCCAAAACTGGAATTTTGAGCTGCTGGTTGCTGCATTTCTGGGCAGTGTTTTGGTAGATAAATGGACACTTAGAGGATTCAGAATGACACTTAAAACTGACCTAATGATGCATAAAAATTTCCAGAATTAATGATTGGACAGAAATTCCCCAATGGTTGCAAAGATGGAATTCGAATGGAAGATGAATTTGTGTTGCGGTAGGACTGTTTTGGAAACCCAAGGCTGACTTTTCTTCCTTTGTTTTTGTTTTATAATCAGCCAAGAAGAGTCAAATTTCGTGGCTAAAATGTTCTTAGTCAAGAAAGAAGATTGTTGTGGTGAAGACAAGGATTTTGGCAGCTGGAATTTTGCAGCCTTGTTGTTTACCAAGATTTGGTTCCCAAAACCCAGAAACTTCAAGATTCTTTCAAGAATTCAAGATGTTAATTTCCAGAATTCAAGAAACACGAAATTGAAGATGATTTCCTCCCCAAACAATCCAAGATTTCACGATTTGATCAAGACAGATTTTGGTTGTCTTCAAGAATCCCAACTAAAGTTCCAAGAACTTCAAGATTGTGGTTTTAAACAATTAGGAACTTCAAGAAACCCAAGTTTTGATCAAGACAGATTTCCAGGAATTTTTGTAAGGTTAGCCAGCTATTTTTTTTTTGTATGTAAACAAGAACACAAGGTAATAACTAGATAGGACTTCTAAAACCCTTGCTACAAACTGATTTTTTTCGGATGAACAGTAACCTCGAATGATCAAATAGAACAAAAGACTGGAATTGAATGGATATAACAGGATAGAAACAAGACACAAACACAAACAAAGAATCAAGAATAAGACACAAAAAAAAAGGCTGGACTAAACAAGGCTAACCACAGCAATTAACAACAACTAGACGCAAGTTTATGATGCAACAAATCTGGAAAAATAACGCAAGAACACGATGCAACAAATCTGGAAATTGCGGATAGCAAACTTAGAACACGAAAACAGAATTTTGGACAACTTGACTCGAAAGGAAATAAATAAAGGGATATAACGTGATACCTCTTAACTGGCTCTGATTACCAACTGATACGAACGTCGCCAACCTTGTGACGAAACCCGTAAAAGATTAGTTTCAGGATCGACAAGAGGACACCAAGTTTGGAGCGGATGACCTCAACCCGTTAATCACGTGGTTAACGAACCTTGGTATAATGGTAGAAGACGCCACAACCTAGTGTGATTCTAGATTGATAAGTCACGAACACCTAGAGAAATTCTAAGGTATTCAAGAAGCCTTGGAGAAACCAAGAAAACTCTCAAAATCTGATTTATTGATTGAATGCCTAAAATCATTGGAAGTGTGGACTATTTATAGCCTTACATAGAGATGAACAACTAAATGTGGAACTAGTCTAGAGTTGTGGTCTTGACTAAGACTAACAATTGCAGGCTTGACTATTTCCATAAGACTAAGAATTGTGGGCTTGACCAAACCTTATGAGGTCATCCCTTAGGTAAACAACCTTATGAGGTCATCCCTTAGGTAAACAACCTTATGAGGTCATCGCTTAGGTAAATAACCTTATGAGGTCATCGCTTAGGTAATTAAAGCAAGACTATGGACCATTAAGCCCTTATTACAATGACTTAACTAAAACAGCAAATGTGACTAGAAAAGGGTCACACATGGTTCTCTTTGACGTGAACTACATGGATGACTTTCATTCCTTCATGCTCAAGACTCTCAATGACCTTGGGGACAATTTCTTGGCCTTGTATCTCATGAACAAGTCCTTGGAGTTCCTCCCTCATCTTGTTAGCTCGTGCTCGAGTTACGGGTCCTAGGGGAACTCGAATAGTTCGCAATGGTGTCTCTTGGTTCGTATCAACATGCCATGATCAACTCATTCTCTCCTTGCTTAACCCGCGACAAAGCAACTACTCTCGAAGGCAATGCCCTATCGAGTTCATCAACATTCAAGAGTACATGTTTGCAAATCATGAGTAATACAGGCTGATCAGAATTCACACACTTCCTAACTTCCTTAGCCTTGATTATCATGTTTTGCTTCCTAGTGCTTGATTTAATCAGTGTATGACCCTTGGCCGAATGCTCATTTGTGGAAGTGGAGCAATTTCCAGATTCGGCCGTCTTTTGTTTCCTCTTTTGTCGGTCTAAGTCACATTCTCGTTCCATTGTGCAAGAGAGTGTACTTATTAGATCTACCATCAAAAGTGACATGCTTATCAAATTGCCAGGGTCTTCCTAAAATTACATGGGTAGCATGCATGGGGACAACATCACAAACAACTTCGTCAATGTAGTTGCCAATGGAGAAAGGAAGACGTACCTGTTTGTAGACACGTACTTCACCATCTTCGCTTAGCCATTGTAGTCGGTAAGGGTGTGGATGTCTAGTCGTTGGAAGTCCCAAGCTCTCTACCATGAGCAAACTTGCTACATTGGTGCAACTCCTACCATCAATGATGAGACTGCACACTTTGTCACTTATTTTACATCGAGTGTAAAACAAGTTCTCTCGTTGCAATTGCTCATCTTCTTTGACACGGGCGGTTAGCACTCGTCGTGCCACCAAGCAACCAATTTCTCTTTGAGTAGGAGAGCACTCTTCCTCGGCCGAGTCATTCTCCAAGCAGTTATCCTTGGAGAAGGTCGGCATCTCCTCACAATCATCATCATCAGATACGACTTCTCCATTGTGAGTTATGAGCGTGACCCTTTGATTCGAACATTGAGATTGGATATGTCCGAATCCTTGGCATTTGAAGTACTTAATGTCCCTACTCCTAGGCTTAGGAATCTCTTGAGCCGACTTTGAAGTTGACCTAGTTGTATCAACAAACTTGTTAGCGGTAGAATTGGAATTTCAGTTAGGAAGGTTACCTTGTGTTCGGCTAGAAGTGGTTGGTATAGCCGATTGTCCAACTTCATGTGATGTTCTTCTCGGCTGGTTTCCCTTCCATACATTCGGATTTGAGGTTTGGTGGGGTCGGCCACCTCTCCTCAGTTTCCTTCCCCTTTCGGCCTTGATGAAGGTCACTCATATCCAAATAATGTTGAAGCTCCAAGGCCTCTTGAAGTTCAGGGTTTAAACCACGAAGAAATCTTGCCATCGTGACCTCACTATCTTCTTGGATATTAGCCCTCATCATGGCCGAAATCTCCTTGTAATAGTCCTCCACACTCATGTTGCCTTGAGTGAGGGTTTGCAGTTTTGAATGGAGATCGCGGTTGTAGTAGCTTGAAACAAACCTCTTACGCATCATGGCCTTGAGTTCACGCCAAGTTCGGACTTGTGGTTCACCGTTTCTCCTCCTTCCAGTCCGTACTTGATCCCACCAAACGAGTGCGTAGTCGGTGAACTCAACAGTGGCGATCTTCACCTTTTGTTCCTCGCTATAGTCATAGCAATCGAAGACCATCTCGATTCGGACTTCCCATTCCGAGTACGCCTCAGGGTCACTTCTACCTTGGAAGGTGGGAATTTTGATTTTAAGTCCCTTAAGTGCATCCTTGGTAGTGTCCCTTTTAGGCCTCTCGGCTCTCTCTTCATCCTCACTTGCCGAATAATCCTCACAATTTGCCCCTTTTGTACCATGGTGGTTTCGGGTGTGAGATCTGGATCGAGAGCCCCTCGTGAAGCTCTTGGAGAGTTCATCAAATCGGTTGTGCATTTCCTCCATTTGTTGCTCACTAATCCGCTTTAGTTCGGATTTCATAGCGTTGAACATCGACGTGTAGTCGGCGGTTTGGTTAGTTTGCTCCATGTCTTTCGTTTTGCCCTGTAACGTTAGTGACCAAGCAAATAATACAAATAGAACCTCACTTCACTCGCTAAGTGTTTCACTCACACGTGTTTTCACTCCAAAGCACTCGAATGACCTTACCAAACTTCCTTACCTTGCCGGTTTGAGTAGTTTGAGAAATGCCGCACAAGGTCCTCAATTTGTTCACCAAACTTCCCACAAGAGTAACCAAGAGCAAGACACAATTTTGGAAGCAATGTGGACGCGATAGAGGGTAGTTTGGACTGTTTCCTAGGGCAGACAGATTAGGAAAGTGTGCGAAAATGGAAAAGGAAACAAGCAAACCCTAGTTTCCTAATTTGAGTGGACTTATCCAAGTGGAATTAGGAGAGTTATGTCCACTTAGTTTCCTAATTGAATTTGGAAACAAGTTAGTTGTTGGAAACCTTTTAGAAAACCTTTTCTTCTTGTAACAACTTTTAGGAACTTCCAATTTCTACTCCAAGAAGGATTGCACAAAACAATTTCGGTTCCAACTCCCGAAAGAACAATTCGGTTGGAAACCTTTTGTACGGTTGGAAGGTAGGCTATTAAAGACCCACCCACGTTAGCCTTAACTTGCAAGCACAAGGTCAAGCTCGGATTTTCTGTTCAAACACACCCAAGGCAGTTTCGGATGTTTGTTCAAGACAATAGCAACTAGATGGAATCTCAACAACGTGACGCAATCAACCCTCCTCAGGCTCCCCCCCAATGGGTTACCCAAGATATTCCCTAGATAGAAGCAAAGACTCCAAGAAAGCCTTTCACCAATGCTCGAGAGTACAAGAAATTGTTCGCTAGACGGACGAAACAAATTTCCAAGAATCAAGAGGTTCAAGAAGTAGTGGACCGAAACTTTGAAATTTTTTTTTCCTTTTTGTAGTCTTGGATACAAGATGTAATCCGTGATTGATTTGGCAATAAACTTCGGACTTTCTTTCTTGTTTTTCGTTTCTTTTTTTTTTTTGACTTATACGACCAACACAACACAAGCTTGGCCGATTGGATTATTTTTCGGATTTGGTTCAGCCAATTCACACGCACAAGGAATCTTCAAGAACTTCGAGATCCTTCAAGAACTTTCAAGGAAGTTATCAAGAACTTCAAGAATTTCAAGATTGTGGTCAAGAAACTCAAGATTCTTGTAGGTTCTCTCAAGATTCACAAATACCAACAAGTTTCACCACAATTCAGATTTGAAAAACCAAGTAAACAAGTTGGATAACTCAAAACAATGATACCAGAAATTATGGACAGCAATAGACAAGCCAACGATGGAACACAAGACAGAATTTCAAGGCACTATGGACGGAACTAGAAAACGCACTTGGACAGATTTGTGGAGACAATTATGGGGAGATTCAAGACAACGAACCAACACAAGAACAGACAGAATATTGACGACTCGCGACAGGGTACAAACACGGACAGAAATTCGGCGCAACAAGGGAATAAACTCGGACAAATTTGACACATAAGTAAAATCCAACTACGGCCCGATTGCAAAACACAATGATTGAACACAAAACGGACAGAAATTGACGACGCCAATGGCAAAACAACTTCGGACAGATTTGTGAACAACGAAGAAACAACTAGCGATGCAACAAACAAACAAGACAGCGGAAAAATAGGAACCCTAAAACGAACTAGACAAGAACAAGTAAGAGGATATAACGACTTGATACCTCAACCAGCTCTGAAGCCAACTGATACGTTCCTCGGTCAACTCGTTCCGAGACACGTAGCACGATTGCCCAAGGACCTAGAGGGATACTCAACCGTTTGGATTACGGAACCTAGAACCAAGAGGGACGACTCAACTCGATTCAAGGCGGTAGAACGGCGACTCCAATTGAGGTGGTTACTCAAGTAGATAGGCCGGATGAACAACCAAGGACGTCACGCGTGATTGCTCAAATAACCCTTGCCAAGCAAGTAGGAATGTACTCTCGAAATTGTAAGAGAACAAATTGAAATTTTATTATCAAAAGTGTCTAACCTTTGCTGGTACAAAAGGCGCCTTTTTATAGGCTAGAAACCTTTGTGGTCAAGGATTGGCGGCCCACCAACCTAAACTAGAAAAGGAGCTCGATCCACTCTTGAACATGAGTGGGCCGATTGTTTGACTCCAATAACTAATAAACTATTAATTAAAACACGACTAACAAACCAACTAACAACTAATGACTCGATAATGATCAAAACCAACTAACAACTCATACGACTAACAATGCTAACATTCCTAGTGCTCGGCCCAAGTAGCTAAGGCCGCGCTTGATGCTTCCTTGACTTGGATCAATGTGTAGATGCCTTGATTAGCAACTTCCAAGCCTTCAATGTTCCTATGGAAGCCTTGAGTCAAGGCCGCCATCCGTGCACACATCAGTCCCCTCCACTTGAGAAGGATTTGTCCTCAAATCTGGATGGAAATGAATGATACTAGCAAGAGTTGGAGTATGAAACCTCAAATCTAATGCCACCACATATTGGCCCTCTTAGATTGAATGATACTTGCATACGTCATGATTATTATAATGCGGTGCACATGTCTCTTGGTCAGTTTGAAAATGCTCACAGCCAGCCAAGAAAAACTCATGGCTTTACTCCAATGACTCCTCGAAGATAACGCATATAGCTTCGGTTACATCTTTTTGGATCCTCCAAAATGCAACTGATATAATGAAGAACACTTTGAACACGTTCAACTGCATTAGACTGATCATCACTTGGAACACTTGTTGCAAAAGGGTAAGAAGGCATAGGACAAGATTCAAGCGCAAGAACGCCCTTTGAAACTCCATTACTCCTCCCAACAAGCAAAACAGACTCATGGGTGAAGTTAAATACCAATGGATCGTAAAGGGATGCAACACTTAAGAGGCAAACTTCATGAAGATTCTGATATTCACCAATGGAGTTAGGGATGGAACATGCCATGATCAACTCATTCTCTCCTTGCTTAACCCGCGACAAAGCAACTACTCTCGAAGGCAATGCCCTATCGAGTTCATCAACATTCAAGAGTACATGTTTGCAAATCATGAGTAATACAGGCTGATCAGAATTCACACATTCCTAACTTCCTTAGCCTTGATTATCATGTTTTGCTTCCTAGTGCTTGATTTAATCAGTGTATGACCCTTGGCCGAATGCTCATTTGTGGAAGTGGAGCAATTTCCAGATTCGGCCGTCTTTTGTTTCCTCTTTTGTCGGTCTAAGTCACATTCTCGTTCCATTGTGCAAGAGAGTGTACTTATTAGATCTACCATCAAAAGTGACATGCTTATCAAATTGCCAGGGTCTTCCTAAAATTACATGGGTAGCATGCATGGGGACAACATCACAAACAACTTCGTCAATGTAGTTGCCAATGGAGAAAGGAAGACGTACCTGTTTGTAGACACGTACTTCACCATCTTCGCTTAGCCATTGTAGTCGGTACGGGTGTGGATGTCTAGTCGTTGGAAGTCCCAAGCTCTCTACCATGAGCAAACTTGCTACATTGGTGCAACTCCTACCATCAATGATGAGACTGCACACTTTGTCACTTATTTTACATCGAGTGTAAAACAAGTTCTCTCGTTGCAATTGCTCATCTTCTTTGACTCGGGCGGTTAGCACTCGTCGTGCCACCAAGCAACCAATTTCTCTTTGAGTAGGAGAGCACTCTTCCTCGGCCGAGTCATTCTCCAAGCAGTTATCCTTGGAGAAGGTCGGCATCTCCTCACAATCATCATCATCAGATACGACTTCTCCATTGTGAGTTATGAGCGTGACCCTTTGATTCGAACATTGAGATTGGATATGTCCGAATCCTTGGCATTTGAAGTACTTAATGTCCCTACTCCTAGGCTTAGGAATCTCTTGAGCCGACTTTGAAGTTGACCTAGTTGTATCAACAAACTTGTTAGCGGTAGAATTGGAATTTCAGTTAGGAAGGTTACCTTGTGTTCGGCTAGAAGTGGTTGGTATAGCCGATTGTCCAACTTCATGTGATGTTCTTCTCGGCTGGTTTCCCTTCCATACATTCGGATTTGAGGTTTGGTGGGGTCGGCCACCTCTCCTCAGTTTCCTTCCCCTTTCGGCCTTGATGAAGGTCACTCATATCCAAATAATGTTGAAGCTCCAAGGCCTCTTGAAGTTCAGGGTTTAAACCACGAAGAAATCTTGCCATCGTGACCTCACTATCTTCTTGGATATTAGCCCTCATCATGGCCGAAATCTCCTTGTAATAGTCCTCCACACTCATGTTGCCTTGAGTGAGGGTTTGCAGTTTTGAATGGAGATCGCGGTTGTAGTAGCTTGAAACAAACCTCTTACGCATCATGGCCTTGAGTTCACGCCAAGTTCGGACTTGTGGTTCACCGTTTCTCCTCCTTCCAGTCCGTACTTGATCCCACCAAACGAGTGCGTAGTCGGTGAACTCAACAGTGGCGATCTTCACCTTTTGTTCCTCGCTATAGTCATAGCAATCGAAGACCATCTCGATTCGGACTTCCCATTCCGAGTACGCCTCAGGGTCACTTCTACCTTGGAAGGTGGGAATTTTGATTTTAAGTCCCTTAAGTGCATCCTTGGTAGTGTCCCTTTTAGGCCTCTCGGCTCTCTCTTCATCCTCACTTGCCGAATAATCCTCACAATTTGCCCCTTTTGTACCATGGTGGTTTCGGGTGTGAGATCTGGATCGAGAGCCCCTCGTGAAGCTCTTGGAGAGTTCATCAAATCGGTTGTGCATTTCCTCCATTTGTTGCTCACTAATCCGCTTTAGTTCGGATTTCATAGCGTTGAACATCGACGTGTAGTCGGCGGTTTGGTTAGTTTGCTCCATGTCTTTCGTTTTGCCCTGTAACGTTAGTGACCAAGCAAATAATACAAATAGAACCTCACTTCACTCGCTAAGTGTTTCACTCACACGTGTTTTCACTCCAAAGCACTCGAATGACCTTACCAAACTTCCTTACCTTGCCGGTTTGAGTAGTTTGAGAAATGCCGCACAAGGTCCTCAATTTGTTCACCAAACTTCCCACAAGAGTAACCAAGAGCAAGACACAATTTTGGAAGCAATGTGGACGCGATAGAGGGTAGTTTGGACTGTTTCCTAGGGCAGACAGATTAGGAAAGTGTGCGAAAATGGAAAAGGAAACAAGCAAACCCTAGTTTCCTAATTTGAGTGGACTTATCCAAGTGGAATTAGGAGAGTTATGTCCACTTAGTTTCCTAATTGAATTTGGAAACAAGTTAGTTGTTGGAAACCTTTTAGAAAACCTTTTCTTCTTGTAACAACTTTTAGGAACTTCCAATTTCTACTCCAAGAAGGATTGCACAAAACAATTTCGGTTCCAACTCCCGAAAGAACAATTCGGTTGGAAACCTTTTGTACGGTTGGAAGGTAGGCTATTAAAGACCCACCCACGTTAGCCTTAACTTGCAAGCACAAGGTCAAGCTCGGATTTTCTGTTCAAACACACCCAAGGCAGTTTCGGATGTTTGTTCAAGACAATAGCAACTAGATGGAATCTCAACAACGTGACGCAATCAACCCTCCTCAGGCTCCCCCCCCAATGGGTTACCCAAGATATTCCCTAGATAGAAGCAAAGACTCCAAGAAAGCCTTTCACCAATGCTCGAGAGTACAAGAAATTGTTCGCTAGACGGACGAAACAAATTTCCAAGAATCAAGAGGTTCAAGAACTTCAAGAAGTAGTAGTGGACCGAAACTTTTGAAATTTTTTTTTCCTTTTTGTAGTCTTGGATACAAGATGTAATCCGTGATTGATTTGGCAATAAACTTCGGACTTTCTTTCTTGTTTTTCGTTTCTTTTTTTTTTGACTTATACGACCAACACAACACAAGCTTGGCCGATTGGATTATTTTTCGGATTTGGTTCAGCCAATTCACACGCACAAGGAATCTTCAAGAACTTCGAGATCCTTCAAGAACTTTCAAGGAAGTTATCAAGAACTTCAAGAATTTCAAGATTGTGGTCAAGAAACTCAAGATTCTTGTAGGTTCTCTCAAGATTCACAAATACCAACAAGTTTCACCACAATTCAGATTTGAAAAACCAAGTAAACAAGTTGGATAACTCAAAACAATGATACCAGAAATTATGGACAGCAATAGACAAGCCAACGATGGAACACAAGACAGAATTTCAAGGCACTATGGACGGAACTAGAAAACGCACTTGGACAGATTTGTGGAGACAATTATGGGGAGATTCAAGACAACGAACCAACACAAGAACAGACAGAATATTGACGACTCGCGACAGGGTACAAACACGGACAGAAATTCGGCGCAACAAGGGAATAAACTCGGACAAATTTGACACATAAGTAAAATCCAACTACGGCCCGATTGCAAAACACAATGATTGAACACAAAACGGACAGAAATTGACGACGCCAATGGCAAAACAACTTCGGACAGATTTGTGAACAACGAAGAAACAACTAGCGATGCAACAAACAAACAAACAAGACAGCGGAAAAATAGGAACCCTAAAACGAACTAGACAAGAACAAGTAAGAGGATATAACGACTTGATACCTCAACCAGCTCTGAAGCCAACTGATACGTTCCTCGGTCAACTCGTTCCGAGACACGTAGCACGATTGCCCAAGGACCTAGAGGGATACTCAACCGTTTGGATTACGGAACCTAGAACCAAGAGGGACGACTCAACTCGATTCAAGGCGGTAGAACGGCGACTCCAATTGAGGTGGTTACTCAAGTAGATAGGCCGGATGAACAACCAAGGACGTCACGCGTGATTGCTCAAATAACCCTTGCCAAGCAAGTAGGAATGTACTCTCGAAATTGTAAGAGAACAAATTGAAATTTTATTATCAAAAGTGTCTAACCTTTGCTGGTACAAAAGGCGCCTTTTTATAGGCTAGAAACCTTTGTGGTCAAGGATTGGCGGCCCACCAACCTAAACTAGAAAAGGAGCTCGATCCACTCTTGAACATGAGTGGGCCGATTGTTTGACTCCAATAACTAATAAACTATTAATTAAAACACGACTAACAAACCAACTAACAACTAATGACTCGATAATGATCAAAACCAACTAACAACTCATACGACTAACAATGCTAACATTCCTAGTGCTCGGCCCAAGTAGCTAAGGCCGCGCTTGATGCTTCCTTGACTTGGATCAATGTGTAGATGCCTTGATTAGCAACTTCCAAGCCTTCAATGTTCCTATGGAAGCCTTGAGTCAAGGCCGCCATCCGTGCACACATCAGTCCCCTCCACTTGAGAAGGATTTGTCCTCAAATCTGGATGGAAATGAATGATACTAGCAAGAGTTGGAGTACGAAACCTCAAATCTAATGCCACCACATATTGGCCCTCTTAGATTGAATGATACTTGCATACGTCATGATTATTATAATGCGGTGCACATGTCTCTTGGTCAGTTTGAAAATGCTCACAGCCAGCCAAGAAAAACTCATGGCTTTACTCCAATGACTCCTCGAAGATAACGCATATAGCTTCGGTTACATCTTTTTGGATCCTCCAAAATGCAACTGATATAATGAAGAACACTTTGAACACGTTCAACTGCATTAGACTGATCATCACTTGGAACACTTGTTGCAAAAGGGTAAGAAGGCATAGGACAAGATTCAAGCGCAAGAACGCCCTTTGAAACTCCATTACTCCTCCCAACAAGCAAAACAGACTCATGGGTGAAGTTAAATACCAATGGATCGTAAAGGGATGCAACACTTAAGAGGCAAACTTCATGAAGATTCTGATATTCACCAATGGAGTTAGGGATGGAACATGCCATGATCAACTCATTCTCTCCTTGCTTAACCCGCGACAAAGCAACTACTCTCGAAGGCAATGCCCTATCGAGTTCATCAACATTCAAGAGTACATGTTTGCAAATCATGAGTAATACAGGCTGATCAGAATTCACACATTTCCTAACTTCCTTAGCCTTGATTATCATGTTTTGCTTCCTAGTGCTTGATTTAATCAGTGTATGACCCTTGGCCGAATGCTCATTTGTGGAAGTGGAGCAATTTCCAGATTCGGCCGTCTTTTGTTTCCTCTTTTGTCGGTCTAAGTCACATTCTCGTTCCATTGTGCAAGAGAGTGTACTTATTAGATCTACCATCAAAAGTGACATGCCTATCAAATTGCCAGGGTCTTCCTAAAATTACATGGGTAGCATGCATGGGGACAACATCACAAACAACTTCGTCAATGTAGTTGCCAATGGAGAAAGGAAGACGTACCTGTTTGTAGACACGTACTTCACCATCTTTGCTTAGCCATTGTAGTCGGTACGGGTGTGGATGTCTTGTGAGGACTCGCAAAAACTATTATTTTATGCCTAATTTATGGCTTAATAAATTATTTAATTGGATTTTATTTCCAAGGAATATTTTCTAGTCTTATGAGACCTAAACGCATGATAATATAACTTCGTTATATTTTTAAAATGATTCGTTTCGAAAATTAATTTCCTAGAGCGCGTTTAGTAAAAATAGTGAATAGTACTTGGAGATTTTATCCGCGTAGTAGCCCGATAAGCTTGGAATATTGGGGGCTTGTACTATGGTCCTAAAATAGGTAATTTTATGAATAAATATTCAAGTGATAGTTAGTAGCGCAATCGTTATAAGAATTTTTCGAAAGTTTCGCGTTATAGCGTTAAATTTGACGGTACGCGTTTTCACACGCGCGACTTCAATTGAAGGACTTTAGACCCTTATTTCGGGACAATTAAGAGTGAATAATATTTACAAGAATATATATGGCTTGGAGGTTTAGTGCACTAGTGAACCAAACGCGCGAGAAAATCCAGCCGTAATCGCACCAAACGGCCCCTAATGAGAGTTGACCTTTGGGTGATTTTGCACCACACATTGCACCTTCTCTTGGAAGCTAACTTAGATCAAACACACTCTCTCTTCTCTCTCCTCACAGCCGGCCAAGCTCTCCCTTCTCTCTAACTCATTTGCAACAAAAATTCTGCACACTAACCTCACACAAAACCACCCCAAATCACCTCCAAATCACACCAAACTTGGAGACCACTTAGCAAACCTCTTGGAGGTTGGATTTAGCTAACAAAAGGCTGCATCTTCACGGTTTCTTGGAGCTTCAAGAGGGCCGAAATTTTCTGGTCTTGCACACCCAAGGAAGAGGTAATGATCAACCCATGAATTCTTGTCTTTTGGAAGTTATATGACAAGATTAAGTTCATGCATGCACTTAGTTACTAGTTTATGGTGTAAAAATGTGATTGTGGGCTCTTGGAATTCCCACACTTGGGTTGTTGTTGCTGATGTGATGATTAATGGTGATTATATTGTTGGTTTAGTGATTTTAATGATGCATTAGTGATGGGTAATTAGTGGAAACTTCATTGGGTGTAAGAAGCTAAACTTTCCGATTTTACCCCTGCCATGTTCGGCCATTTCCAGGCCAATTTTTAATGGTTTAATTGCTTGAATTGGATGTTTGTAGGATGTATTAGATGTGTGAAAAATTTCATTGAAAAATAATGAGGTTTGAATGGGCAAATGAATTTTTTTTAGAAACCAGCAAATCTGGAAAACTGATTCGCGTATGCTCTGACCAGCAGTAGTATTTTGGCTATAACTCTGCCCTCGGATGTCGAAATCATGTGCCGTTGGTGGCGTTTGAAACTAGACATTCCTAGCTTTAATTTGGTATATAATGCACGTTCTGAGTCTTTGTGAGCAGGCCGAACCAAATGTTTTAAGTTCGCTGTCCTGTCACTCTGTTCACCTGGAATGAAGTGTTCAGGCTGCAACTTGATGCCCGAATTTGAACCAGATGGGTGCCGAATTTGGAAACGATTTCTTCTATGATATTTTAACTCTATGAATTTATTTTCCAACGGCGTAAGCCATGCTCGATTTCGAGCTATATAGACTGATTTGTGACCGAAACAAGTGGACTGCTCTGCTTTGGAAAACCATGATGTTTGGACTGGTTTGGAACCAAATCTTGTAGTGAACTTGTTAGTTGATGTTTTTGATATTAAACACTACCAAAGATATTATGGGTGTATCTTAGACCCTTATTTTACAAATGAACCATGGTTGGACAACTTTCTTGGTTAAACGATTGGAAATTCGGAAAATGAAAGTCAAAGGCAGAATGCCTTAGGAATTTTCTTGAACTTCGGTTGGCTCATTAACTACCTTGCCGAAGGTATTTTTCCCCGAAATTCGATAGAGAGATACTTTCCATATAGTATTGAAATACTGCCAATTTTGGTGCTGATTCAAGTTCGTTTCGATACCCAATTGAATTACTAAAGTTAGAGGTTCAAATCTGGAAAATTCTCATCCAGTCTTGAATTTCCCCAACTTCGGGCTACCGTATCTCGGTACTCGAAACTCCGATTCTTGATCCACTTGTTTTTTCATACACTTCACTTGCAACACTAATTGAGCTGAAAATTTCAGAGGCCGGTTTGCAACGTGCGAATCGTGCCGAATTTTCAAAGTTGGCCAAAAACCAACTTCATTCTGCCTTGTAAACTGAAGCTGCGTCTTCAAGCCCATTTTTGATCACTTTCCACTTCGATTCGTGGAAAAGTGTCTTCTAGGAACTTATAGTACTCTCTAAGAGGTTTCCAACGGTATAAAGTTTTCCAATTCTCGACTTATACCGAGCGAGTTACGATTTTTCAAAGATTTATCATAAAACTGGAAAATTTTCCAATTCCAAGAAAATAGAGTTTTTCAAAAAAAAACTCTTTATTCTTTTTATATTCTTAAACGTTTTGCTTACGATTTTCATGATAAAAACTCAAATAATATTATACCTAATAAACGGCAAGTTGAACCTCGATTTACGTGTAATTGAGGTTCCTTTTTGCAAAATAATTCTTAGATTGTACTAGTGTACAATCTTTCTTGATAAGTGGGTTAATTGTGTGATTATCCACTATTAATTTGCCAGGCGCACAAGGAGACCTTCAAGAGGATCTCACCGTGGACACTTGAACTTCCGGAAAATAATTCTTGTTGAATTGCTCGGTGAGTGTCAAGTGTGTGAATTTTGATACTTGTTTAATTGTGGTATTTGTTGAAAGTTTTAAAAATAAGGGCGGGTGTGTACTTTATCGCACTCGTTCTAATTTCAAATGAATGAATGGAATGTCTTGAATGAATGAATGAAATGCAATGTTATGTCATGAATGCTTGTGTCGTTGGAGTGAACCTCCTCGACTTTCAAAAATATGGGGGACGCCCAAACTCATAGGCCGACCTTGAACTCGAGCCGGCAATGGGCTTGGTCGGGAACTTGGGCGAGCCATGAGATTATAAGCTCGACCTAATAAGAGGTCTTGCTTGGCATACTTGTAGAGTATCGCCCAATAATAGACTTGTGGGCCCTTGAGGTGTACGGTGGACGGAGGAAAGTAAGTGGTGATCTACGGAAATGGAAATACCGACCCGGTTGACAGGAGGGTCAATGCGGGAAGGTATACGAATGACAACGGCAGATCGAGTGGAACTTAGCTCCTGAGAGCTACTATATCCTTGAATTGTTTCTGATTACTTTTCTTGTTTGAATAATTGATTGTTAAAAAGACATGGTTTTATTTATTAAATTTGGGTTTGTTATTTGACTAAGTGCTTGCATGTGTGTTCTTGGCCTCACGAGCGTTAGCTCACCCTATAGTTTTGTTTTCCTTAACAGGACCGACTCTTGGAGAAACCATCCGTTGAATTTTTGTTAAGACTCCTGTTATATATTTTGACTAGGCCCTGGTTTGGGTTGTACTTTTGGAAATTGTAAACTTGAAAAGTTTGGGCCCTGATGTGTATTTTGAATTTAAGTCGTTTCATGATTACCCGATGTACTAGTTATAAATTAAGTGACTTATTAAGCTTGAACGCTTCCGCATTATTGTGTTCATGTTTCTCTCATCGAAGTGATTAGTTTGATTTTAAATTGAATGGATTTGCTTGAGTCCTGGCGTGAGCTGGGCAGGCGTCCGCGGATACCCTTTGGTCCGCCTTAGGGAGATGTGGGGCGTCACAAAAACACCTTAGCTTTCCAAACAACTCCACAAAACACCTCAAGACCACTTAGCAAAGAGATTTTATGGAATGATTTGGAGTTTTATTGGTTGGATTTGAAGATTGAGCAAGAAATAGAAGGAAGAAATTGAGAGCTTTTCTTTCTTTCTTGAGCAAGAACATTCGGCCAAGAAGCTTGCAAAATGAAGCTTATTTTGATCAATTTTTTTGTATTTATTTGGTAAAGGTAAAGGTAAAGTCAAATGGTCAGAGTCCAAGATTAAATTAGATGGTGACACGTGTCACCTTTAGGTTTAAAACTTATCTTTTTGTCTCTCCAATACAAATATCTTAACACTTTGTAAAATAATATCACTTAATACAACATTCCAACAAGTTGTCAAAAATATAATGCATTTACCGCACTTGCGGGTCCCACGTTCAAAATACGCTCTTAATTTCTCAAAAACTAACCGATACTAGAAAAATCATTTTCAAACAATCTTTGCTCATAAACTTTATCTGGGGAACATTTTCTAATAAAGAAAATGTAGAAGAGGCGGGCGATTAAATAAAATAAACCCATGAAATTTAGAAAATTTCCGGGTTCTCAAACTCTTTTTTTTTTTTCTGGGCGTCAAAAATTCCACTCCTTAAAAGAATGTCGTCCTCGACATTCCATCTTGTACTAATCAAGTCAAGACATCCCGCAAGAATGACTAATATTTCAAACCAAACCCACAGTCCGGCATCCTAAACTTCAAGCCTAGGATACACTACAGAGATCTGAAGCCTAAGCTCTGATACCAACTGTGACAGCCCCACCTTCCCCTAAGGCGAACCAGAGGGTTCGGCGGGCCGCCTGCCCAGCTCTCGCCGGGACTCCGTCGCTCACTACAGTCCTCAAACAAATACAAGATAAAACTCAAATATTACATCAAATTCTCCAATAATTACATGTCATAAGCGAAGCGGAAACAAATCCAAATAAGCCATCCAGTCACGTGAATAAGTACTACAAGCCCTTCCTTCGCTTTAAGCCCTGTGGAGGGGAATAAAATATTTTTGGGGTGAGCTAGAAGCTCAGCGAGTAACCAGAAAAATCAGTAATCAAATCGGTTTCACAATAGTGCATTTCAATGATGTCATAAATCAAATGATAAGTCCAGAAACAATTACAACATTTACAATACATTAAATATGGAGTATCAATAATTCAAGAAACATTTACAATGGAAAGCGATAGTAACATTCATTAAAAGGATACGGGCCCACATGGAGCTATTTGTTTGTTCGTTCGATCCTTTTTTTTTTTTTTCCGGACGTTGGCCGGACTCCACCCATCCGGACGTAGCCGGACTATAAGGTAATACTCGAGTATACCAAATTCACCCAGGGTCACCATATCGCCCGACCGAGTCCGCTTCTGGCTCGAGTCGATCGGTAACGAAGGGCAGTGGCCAGTTCAGCCAAACGGCTTACATTCATGCGCAACTAGCATTTAATCATTAATCATTGAAAATTTCATATTTATTTAGGTCGAGTGCGATAAAGTACACACTCGCCTAGAAAACTCGTTTTAACAATCATTGAAAGCACTTAACACATTATCAATCAATAATAACAAGCCAATAAATCAAGGAATACAGCAACAAGGAACACTCATATGCAAGCACGCATGATATGCAAGAAAACAGTTCAAAAGTAACTTTGGAAACAGTTTAAAGGTAAATAATGCAAGAAAACGGTTCAAAAGTAACTGTGGAAACAGTTCAAAAGTAAATAATGCAGGAAACGGTTCATAAATAGCTTTAGAAAAAGTTTGAGGTCACTCACCTCCACGGCTCAGAAATCATCCATCATATATCATTGCCTTGCTCAAATCCAAGTCTTAGATCACAAACTCAATGCAAACAAGTCCTTTAAAAGTTCGAACAGCACTTCCCCTGAATTTGCTAACTTTTCCAGCCATCATGGCTTCATTATTTCCTCATTCCAACCCAAAGGTACACAACAAAAAGTTCATCCAATATCCATTCAGCAAGCTCCAAGTAGTACTAGTACAAGTCAAGCTAGGGAAAAGTCCGGAAATGAAAGTTAAGCTCAAAACCAGAAAAAAACAGTTTTGACGTCATTTTGCGGTAATGGCACCAAAGGTACTACGATGGTCGGATGAAGGTGCAAGATACACCGTTTCGAAGCTAAGAGATAGGGCTACAATATTACAGAAGGTCACTCAACCCAATTTCGAGTGTAACCAGGTCAAAAATGCAAGAAACCATACCAGAATCACAAAAACAGATTCACAGAACGCATTCTAGCGGAAACATCATAACTCAGGCTCTCCAAGTCCAAATCCAGAAATTCCAAAACCAGCTGAAATCTAAGAAACAGGGATAAATTTCATCAGTAGACCTCAACAACCAATTCGGAAGCAATTCCAGCCAAAACAACCAATTACAGGCGCAATTCTTACATTCGGGTAAAACCAGAACAGCAATAGTAATTTCGACTTTTCTCATTCTACACTACTCCGATTGACCTGAAATTTTGTAGGCACCTCTAAAATGTCATTCCCTACAACTTTCATGTTTTAAGCCAAGGCCAATTCGGCCTCTAACTAGGACCTAAAAATTCGGACAGAATGCTCCTTCAAGAACCCTAGTTTTCTGAAATTTCTTCCAAACCAGAAATTGGTTGCAATTAATCACTTTTTCCACCTCCTAGAGTCATTATATACCATTTCCAATCATCATAGATAGCCACACAATCATGCTTATATTAAAACAGAAAATCCCCAAAAATAATAAAACTTCATCACTTCAACCACAAATCAAGAAAAATAATCCATAAAAGTGCATCTTATACCACCTCCAACCATGAATTGAACATCAATTAAGGGAGGAGAGTGGTTCTTCACAACTCACCTTAGCCATACAAGAGATAGAGCAACAAAACACCTTAGCATTTCCAAACAACTCCACAAAACACCTCAAGACCACTTAGCAAAGAGATTTTATGGAATGATTTGGAGTTTTATTGGTTGGATTTGAAGATTGAGCAAGAAATAGAAGGAAGAAATTGAGAGCTTTTCTTTCTTTCTTGAGCAAGAACATTCGGCCAAGAAGCTTGCAAAATAAAGCTTATTTTGATCAATTTTTTTGTATTTATTTGGTAAAGGTAAAGGTAAAGTCAAATGGTCAAAGTCCAAGATTAAATTAGATGGTGACACGTGTCACCTTTAGGTTTAAAAATTATCTTTTTGTCTCTCCAATACAAATATCTTAACACTTTGTAAAATAATATCACTTAATACAACATTCCAACAAGTTGTCAAAAATATAATGCATTTACCGCACTTGCGGGTCCCACGTTCAAAATACGCTCTTAATTTCTCAAAAACTAACCGATACTAGAAAAATCATTTTCAAACTATCTTTGCTCATAAACTTTATCTGGGGAACATTTTCTAACAAAGAAAATGTAGAAAAGGTGGGCGATTAAATAAAATAAACCCTTGAAATTTAGAAAATTTCCAGGTTCTCAAACTCTTTTTTTTTTTTTTCGGGGCGTCACAAACTCCCCTCCTTAAAAGAATTTCGTCCTCGACATTCCATCTTCTACTAATCAAGTCAAGACATCCCGCAAGAATCACTAATATTTCAAACCAAACCCACAGTCCGGCATCCTAAACTTCAAGCCTAGGATACACTACAGAGATCTGAAGCCTAAGCTCTGATACCAACTGTGACAGCCCCACCTCCCCGTAAGGCGAACCAGAGGGTTCGGCGGGCCGCCTGCCCAGCTCTCGCCGGGACTCAGTCGCTCACTACAGTCCTCAAACAAATACAAGATAAAACTCAAATATTACATCAAATTCTCCAATAATTACATGTCATAAGCGAAGCGGAAACAATTCCAAATAAGCCATCCAGTCACGTGAATAAGTACTACAAGCCCTTCCTTCGCTTTGAGCCCTGTGGAGGGGAATAAAATATTTTTGGGGTGAGCTAGAAGCTCAGCGAGTAACCAGAAAAATCAGTAATCAAATCGGTTTCACAATAGTTCATTTCAATGATGTCATAAATCAAATGATAAGTCCAGAAACAATTACAACATTTACAATACATTAAATATGGAGTATCAATAATTCAAGAAACATTTACAATGGAAAGCGATAGTAACATTCATTAAAAGGATACGGGCCCACATGGAGCTATTTGTTTGTTCGTTCGATCCTTTTTTTTTTTCCGGACGTTGGCCGGACTCCACCCATCCGGACGTAGCCGGACTACAAGGTAATACTCGAGTATACCAAATTCACCCAGGGTCACCATATCGCCCGACCGAGTCCGCTTCTGGCTCGAGTCGATCGGTAACGAAGGGCAGTGGCCAGTTCAGCCAAACGGCTTACATTCATGCGCAACTAGTATTTAATCATTAATCATTGAAAATTTCATATTTATTTAGGTCGAGTGCGATAAAGTACACACTCGCCTAGAAAACTCGTTTTAACAATCATTGAAAGCACTTAACACATTATCAATCAATAATAACAAGCCAATAAATCAAGGAATACAGCAACAAGGAACACTCATATGCAAGCACGCATGATATGCAAGAAAACAGTTCAAAAGTAACTTTGGAAACAGTTTAAAGGTAAATAATGCAAGAAAACGGTTCAAAAGTAACTGTGGAAACAGTTCAAAAGTAAATAATGCAGGAAACGGTTCATAAATAGCTTTAGAAATAGTTTGAGGTCACTCACCTCCACGGCTCAGAAATCATCCATCATATATCATTGCCTTGCTCAAATCCAAGTCTTAGATCACAAACTCAATGCAAACAAGTCCTTTAAAAGTTCGAACAGCACTTCCCCTGAATTTGCTAACTTTTCCAGCCATCATGGCTTCATTATTTCCTCATTCCAACCCAAAGGTACACAACAAAAAGTTCATCCAATATCCATTCAGCAAGCTCCAAGTAGTACTAGTACAAGTCAAGCTAGGGAAAAGTCCGGAAATGAAAGTTAAGCTCAAAACCAGAAAAAAACAGTTTTGACGTCATTTTGCGGTAATGGCACCAAAGGTACTACGATGGTCGGATGAAGGTGTAAGATACACCGTTTCGAAGCTAAGAGATAGGGCTACAATATTACAGAAGGTCACTCAACCCAGTTTCGAGTGTAACCAGGTCAAAAATGCAAGATACCATACCAGAATCACAAAAACAGATTCACAGAACGCATTCTAGCGGAAACATCATAACTCAGGCTCTCCAAGTCCAAATCCAGAAATTCCAAAACCAGCTGAAATCTAAGAAACAGGGATAAATTTCATCAGTAGACCTCAACAACCAATTCGGAAGCAATTCCAGCCAAAACAACCAATTACAGGCGCAATTCTTACATTCGGGTAAAACCAGAACAGCAATAGTAATTTCGACTTTTCTCATTCTACACTACTCCGATTGACCTGAAATTTTGTAGGCACCTCTAAAATGTCATTCCCTACAACTTCTATGTTTTAAGCCAAGGCCAATTCGGCCTCTAACTAGGACCTAAAAATTCGGACAGAATGCTCCTTCAAGAACCCTAGTTTTCTGAAATTTCTTCCAAACCAGAAATTGGTTGCAATTAATCACTTTTTCCACCTCCTAGAGTCATTATATACCATTTCCAATCATCATAGATAGCCACACAATCATGCTTATATTAAAACAGAAAATCCCCAAAAATAATAAAACTTCATCACTTCAACCACAAATCAAGAAATAATCCATAAAAGTGCATCTTATACCACCTCCAATCATGAATTGAACATCAATTAAGGGAGGAGAGTGGTTCTTCACAACTCACCTTAGCCATACAAGAGATAGAGCAACAAAACACCTTAGCTTTCCAAACAACTCCACAAAACACCTCAAGACCACTTAGCAAAGAGATTTTATGGAATGATTTGGAGTTTTATTGGTTGGATTTGAAGATTGAGCAAGAAATAGAAGGAAGAAATTGAGAGCTTTTCTTTCTTTCTTGAGCAAGAACATTCGGCCAAGAAGCTTGCAAAATGAAGCTTATTTTGATCAATTTTTTTGTATTTATTTGGTAAAGGTAAAGGTAAAGTCAAATGGTCAAAGTCCAAGATTAAATTAGATGGTGACACGTGTCACCTTTAGGTTTAAAACTTATCTTTTTGTCTCTCCAATACAAATATCTTAACACTTTGTAAAATAATATCACTTAATACAACATTCCAACAAGTTGTCAAAAATATAATGCATTTACCGCACTTGCGGGTCCCACGTTCAAAATACGCTCTTAATTTCTCAAAAACTAACCGATACTAGAAAAATCATTTTCAAACTATCTTTGCTCATAAACTTTATCTGGGGAACATTTTCTAATAAAGAAAATGTAGAAGAGGCGGGCGATTAAATAAAATAAACCCTTGAAATTTAGAAAATTTCCGGGTTCTCAAACTCTTTTTTTTTTTTTTCTGGGCGTCAAAAACTCCACTCCTTAAAAGAATGTCGTCCTCGACATTCCATCTTGTACTAATCAAGTCAAGACATCCCGCAAGAATCACTAATATTTCAAACCAAACCCACAGTCCGGCATCCTAAACTTCAAGCCTAGGATACACTACAGAGATCTGAAGCTTAAGCTCTGATACCAACTGTGACAGCCCCACCTCCCCCTAAGGCGAACCAGAGGGTTCGGCGGGCCGCCTGCCCAGCTCTCGCCGGGACTCCGTCGCTCACTACAGTCCTCAAACAAATACAAGATAAAACTCAAATATTACATCAAATTCTCCAATAATTACATGTCATAAGCGAAGCGGAAACAATTCCAAATAAGCCATCCAGTCACGTGAATAAGTACTACAAGCCCTTCCTTCGCTTTGAGCCCTGTGGAGGGGAATAAAATATTTTTGGGGTGAGCTAGAAGCTCAGCGAGTAACCAGAAAAATCAGTAATCAAATCGGTTTCACAATAGTGCATTTCAATGATGTCATAAATCAAATGATAAGTCCAGAAACAATTACAACATTTACAATACATTAAATATGGAGTATCAATAATTCAAGAAACATTTACAATGGAAAGCGATAGTAACATTCATTAAAAGGATACGGGCCCACATGGAGCTATTTGTTTGTTCGTTCGATCCTTTTTTTTTTCCGGACGTTGGCCGGACTCCACCCAACCGGACGTAGCCGGACTACAAGGTAATACTCGAGTATACCAAATTCACCCAGGGTCACCATATCGCCCGACCGAGTCCGCTTCTGGCTCGAGTCGATCGGTAACGAAGGGCAGTGGCCAGTTCAGCCAAACGGCTTACATTCATGCGCAACTAGCATTTAATCATTAATCATTGAAAATTTCATATTTATTTAGGTCGAGTGCGATAAAGTACACACTCGCCTAGAAAACTCGTTTTAACAATCATTGAAAGCACTTAACACATTATCAATCAATAATAACAAGCCAATAAATCAAGGAATACAGCAACAAGGAACACTCATATGCAAGCACGCATGATATGCAAGAAAACAGTTCAAAAGTAACTTTGGAAACAGTTTAAAGGTAAATAATGCAAGAAAACGGTTCAAAAGTAACTGTGGAAACAGTTCAAAAGTAAATAATGCAGGAAACGGTTCATAAATAGCTTTAGAAATAGTTTGAGGTCACTCACCTCCACGGCTCAGAAATCATCCATCATATATCATTGCCTTGCTCAAATCCAAGTCTTAGATCACAAACTCAATGCAAACAAGTCCTTTAAAAGTTCGGACAGCACTTCCCCTGAATTTGCTAACTTTTCCAGCCATCATGGCTTCATTATTTCCTCATTCCAACCCAAAGGTACACAACAACAAAGTTCATCCAATATCCATTCAGCAAGCTCCAAGTAGTACTAGTACAAGTCAAGCTAGGGAAAAGTCCGGAAATGAAAGTTAAGCTCAAAACCAGAAAAAAACAGTTTTGACGTCATTTTGCGGTAATGGCACCAAAGGTACTACGATGGTCGGATGAAGGTAAGATACACCGTTTCGAAGCTAAGAGATAGGGCTACAATATTACAGAAGGTCACTCAACCCAGTTTCGAGTGTAACCAGGTCAAAAATGCAAGATACCATACCAGAATCACAAAAACAGATTCACAGAACGCATTCTAGCGGAAACTTCATAACTCAGGCTCTCCAAGTCCAAATCCAGAAATTCCAAAACCAGCTAAAATCTAAGAAACAGGGATAAATTTCATCAGTAGACCTCAACAACCAATTCGGAAGCAATTCCATCCAAAGCAACCAATTACAGGCGCAATTCTTACATTCGGGTGAAACCAGAACAGCAATAGTAATTTCGACTTTTCTCATTCTACACTACTCCGATTGACCTGAAATTTTGTAGGCACCTCTAAAATGTCATTCCCTACAACTTCTATGTTTTAAGCCAAGGCCAATTCGGCCTCTAACTAGGACCTAAAAATTCGGACAGAATGCTCCTTCAAGAACCCTAGTTTTCTGAAATTTCTTCCAAACCAGAAATTGGTTGCAATTAATCACTTTTTCCACCTCCTAGAGTCATTATATACCATTTCCAATCATCATAGATAGCCACACAATCATGCTTATATTAAAACAGAAAATCCCCAAAAATAATAAAACTTCATCACTTCAACCACAAATCAAGAAATAATCCATAAAAGTGCATCTTATACCACCTCCAATCATGAATTGAACATCAATTAAGGGAGGAGAGTGGTTCTTCACAACTCACCTTAGCCATACAAGAGATAGAGCAACAAAACACCTTAGCTTTCCAAACAACTCCACAAAACACCTCAAGACCACTTAGCAAAGAGATTTTATGGAATGATTTGGAGTTTTATTGGTTGGATTTGAAGATTGAGCAAGAAATAGAAGGAAGAAATTGAGAGCTTTTCTTTCTTTCTTGAGCAAGAACATTCGGCCAAGAAGCTTGCAAAATGAAGCTTATTTTGATCAATTTTTTTGTATTTATTTGGTAAAGGTAAAGGTAAAGTCAAATGGTCAAAGTCCAAGATTAAATTAGATGGTGACACGTGTCACCTTTAGGTTTAAAACTTATCTTTTTGTCTCTCCAATACAAATATCTTAACACTTTGTAAAATAATATCACTTAATACAACATTCCAACAAGTTGTCAAAAATATAATGCATTTACCGCACTTGCGGGTCCCACGTTCAAAATACGCTCTTAATTTCTCAAAAACTAACCGATACTAGAAAAATCATTTTCAAACTATCTTTGCTCATAAACTTTATCTGGGGAACATTTTCTAATAAAGAAAATGTAGAAGAGGCGGGCGATTAAATAAAATAAACCCTTGAAATTTAGAAAATTTCCGGGTTCTCAAACTCTTTTTTTTTTTTTTCTGGGCGTCAAAAACTCCACTCCTTAAAAGAATGTCGTCCTCGACATTCCATCTTGTACTAATCAAGTCAAGACATCCCGCAAGAATCACTAATATTTCAAACCAAACCCACAGTCCGGCATCCTAAACTTCAAGCCTAGGATACACTACAGAGATCTGAAGCCTAAGCTCTGATACCAACTGTGACAGCCCCACCTTCCCCTAAGGCGAACCAGAGGGTTCGGCGGGCCGCCTGCCCAGCTCTCGCCGGGACTCCAGTCGCTCACTACAGTCCTCAAACAAATACAAGATAAAACTCAAATATTACATCAAATTCTCCAATAATTACATGTCATAAGCGAAGCGGAAACAATTCCAAATAAGCCATCCAGTCACGTGAATAAGTACTACAAGCCCTCCTTCGCTTTGAGCCCTGTGGAGGGGAATAAAATATTTTTGGGGTGAGCTAGAAGCTCAGCGAGTAACCAGAAAAATCAGTAATCAAATCGGTTTCACAATAGTGCCATTTCAATGATGTCATAAATCAAATGATAAGTCCAGAAACAATTACAACATTTACAATACATTAAATATGGAGTATCAATAATTCAAGAAAACATTTACAATGGAAAGCGATAGTAACATTCATTAAAAGGATACGGCCCACATGGAGCTATTTGTTTGTTCGTTCGATCCTTTTTTTTTTTTTTTCCGGACGTTGGCCGGACTCCACCCATCCGGACGTAGCCGGACTACAAGGTAGTAATCGAGTATACCAAATTCACCCAGGGTCACATTATCGCCCGCACGCAGAGTCCGTTCTGGTAAGGCTCGAGTCGATCGTAACGGCAAGCGGCAGTGGCCAGTTCAGCCAAACGGCTTACATTCATGCCGCAACTAGCATTTAATCATTAATCATTGAAAATTTTCATATTTATTTAGGTCGAGTGCGATAAAGTACACACTCGCCTAGAAAACTCGTTTTAACAATCATTGAAAGCGCTTAACACATTATCAATCAATAATAACAAGCCAATAAATCAAGGAATACAGCAACAAGGAACACTCATATGCAAGCACGCATGATATGCAAGAAAACAGTTCAAAAGTAACTTTGGAAACAGTTTAAAGGTAAATAATGCAAGAAAACGGTTCAAAAGTAACTGTGGAAACAGTTCAAAAGTAAATAATGCAGGAAACGGTTCATAAATAACTTTAGAAATAGTTTGAGGTCACTCACCTCCACGGTCAGAAATCATCCATCATATATCATTGCCTTGCTCAAATCCAAGTCTTAGATCACAAACTCAATGCAAACAAGTCCTTTAAAAGTTCGGACAGCACTTCCCCTGAATTTGCTAACTTTTCCAGCCATCATGGCTTCATTATTTCCTCATTCCAACCCAAAGGTACACAACAAAAAGTTCATCCAATAGCCATTCAGCAAGCTCCAAGTAGTACTAGTACAAGTCAAGCTAGGGAAAAGTCCGGAAATGAAAGTTAAGCTCAAAACCAGAAAAAAACAGTTTTGACGTCATTTTGCGGTAATGGCACCAAAGGTACTACGATGGTCGGATGAAGGTAAAGATACACCGTTTCGAAGCTAAGAGATAGGGCTACAATATTACAGAAGGTCACTCAACCCAGTTTCGAGTGTAACCAGGTCAAAAATGCAAGATACCATACCAGAATCAGCAAAAACAGATTCACAGAACGCATTCTAGCGGAAACTTCATAACTCAGGCTCTCCAAGTCCAAATCCAGAAATTCCAAAACCAGCTAAAATCTAAGAAACAGGGATAAATTTCATCAGTAGACCTCAACAACCAATTCGGAAGCAATTCCATCCAAAGCAACCAATTACAGGCGCAATTCTTACATTCGGGTGAAACCAGAACAGCAATAGTAATTTCGACTTTTCTCATTCTACACTACTCCGATTGACCTGAAATTTTGTAGGCACCTCTAAAATGTCATTCCCTACAACTTCTATGTTTTAAGCCAAGGCCAATTCGGCCTCTAACTAGGACCTAAAAATTCGGACAGAATGCTCCTTCAAGAACCCTAGTTTTCTGAAATTTCTTCCAAACCAGAAATTGGTTGCAATTAATCACTTTTTCCACCTCCTAGAGTCATTATATAACCATTTCAATCATCATAGATAGCCACACAATCATGCTTATATTAAAACAGAAAATCCCCAAAAATATAAAACTTCATTCACTTCAACCACAAATCAAGAAATAATCCATAAAAGTGCATCTTATACCACCTCCAATCATGAATTGAACATCAATTAAGGGAGGAGAGTGGTTCTTCACAACTCACCTTAGCCATACAAGAGATAGAGCAACAAAACACCTTAGCTTTCCAAACAACTCCACAAAACACCTCAAGACCACTTTAGCAAAGAGATTTTTATGGAATGATTTGGAGTTTTATTGGTTGGATTTGAAGATTGAGCAAGAAATAGAAGGAAGAAATTGAGAGCTTTTCTTTCTTTCTTGAGCAAGAACATTCGGCCAAGAAGCTTGCAAAATGAAGCTTATTTTGATCAATTTTTTTGTATTTATTTGGTAAAGGTAAAGTAAAGTCAAATGGTCAAAGTCCAAGATTAAATTAGATGGTGACACGTGTCACCTTTAGGTTTAAAACTTATCTTTTTGTCTCTCCAATACAAATATCTTAACACTTTGTAAAATAATATCACTTAATACAACATTCCAACAAGTTGTCAAAAATATAATTGCATTTACCGCACTTTGCGGGTCCCACGTTCAAAATACGCTCTTAATTTCTCAAAAACTAACCGATACTAGAAAAATCATTTTCAAACTATCTTTGCTCATAAACTTTATCTGGGGAACATTTTCTAATAAAGAAAATGTTAGAAGAGGCGGGCGATTAAATAAAATAAAAAACCCTTGAAATTTAGAAAAATTTCCGGGTTCTCAAACTCTTTTTTTTTTTTTCTGGGCGTCAAAAACTCCACTCCTTAAAAGAATGTCGTCCTCGACATTCCATCTTGTACTAATCAAGTCAAGACATCCCGCAAGAATCACTAATATTTCAAACCAAACCCACAGTCCGGCATCCTAAACTTCAAGCCTAGGATACACTACAGAGATCTGAAGCCTAAGCTCTGATACCAACTGTGACAGCCCCACCTCCCCCTAAGGCGAACCAGAGGGTTCGGCGGGCCGCCTGCCCAGCTCTCGCCGGGACTCAGTCGCTCACTACAGTCCTCAAACAAATACAAGATAAAACTCAAATATTACATCAAATTCTCCAATAATTACATGTCATAAGCGAAGCGGAAACAATTCCAAATAAGCCATCCAGTCACGTGAATAAGTACTACAAGCCCTTCCTTCGCTTTGAGCCCTGTGGAGGGGAATAAAATATTTTTGGGGTGAGCTAGAAGCTCAGCGAGTAACCAGAAAAATCAGTAATCAAATCGGTTTCACAATAGTTCATTTCAATGATGTCATAAATCAAATGATAAGTCCAGAAACAATTACAACATTTACAATACATTAAATATGGAGTATCAATAATTCAAGAAACATTTACAATGGAAAGCGATAGTAACATTCATTAAAAGGATACGGGCCCACATGGAGCTATTTGTTTGTTCGTTCGATCCTTTTTTTTTTTCCGGACGTTGGCCGGACTCCACCCAACCGGACGTAGCCGGACTACAAGGTAATACTCGAGTATACCAAATTCACCCAGGGTCACCATATCGCCCGACCGAGTCCGCTTCTGGCTCGAGTCGATCGGTAACGAAGGGCAGTGGCCAGTTCAGCCAAACGGCTTACATTCATGCGCAACTAGCATTTAATCATTAATCATTGAAAATTTCATATTTATTTAGGTCGAGTGCGATAAAGTACACACTCGCCTAGAAAACTCGTTTTAACAATCATTGAAAGCACTTAACACATTATCAATCAATAATAACAAGCCAATAAATCAAGGAATACAGCAACAAGGAACACTCATATGCAAGCACGCATGATATGCAAGAAAACAGTTCAAAAGTAACTTTGGAAACAGTTTAAAGGTAAATAATGCAAGAAAACGGTTCAAAAGTAACTGTGGAAACAGTTCAAAAGTAAATAATGCAGGAAACGGTTCATAAATAGCTTTAGAAATAGTTTGAGGTCACTCACCTCCACGGCTCAGAAATCATCCATCATATATCATTGCCTTGCTCAAATCCAAGTCTTAGATCACAAACTCAATGCAAACAAGTCCTTTAAAAGTTCGGACAGCACTTCCCCTGAATTTGCTAACTTTTCCAGCCATCATGGCTTCATTATTTCCTCATTCCAACCCAAAGGTACACAACAACAAGTTCATCCAATATCCATTCAGCAAGCTCCAAGTAGTACTAGTACAAGTCAAGCTAGGGAAAAGTCCGGAAATGAAAGTTAAGCTCAAAACCAGAAAAAAACAGTTTTGACGTCATTTTGCGGTAATGGCACCAAAGGTACTACGATGGTCGGATGAAGGTGTAAGATACACCGTTTCGAAGCTAAGAGATAGGGCTACAATATTACAGAAGGTCACTCAACCCAGTTTCGAGTGTAACCAGGTCAAAAATGCAAGATACCATACCAGAATCACAAAAACAGATTCACAGAACGCATTCTAGCGGAAACATCATAACTCAGGCTCTCCAAGTCCAAATCCAGAAATTCCAAAACCAGCTGAAATCTAAGAAACAGGGATAAATTTCATCAGAAGACCTCAACAACCAATTCGGAAGCAATTCCAGCCAAAACAACCAATTACAGGCGCAATTCTTACATTCGGGTAAAACCAGAACAGCAATAGTAATTTCGACTTTTCTCATTCTACACTACTCTGATTGACCTGAAATTTTGTAGGCACCTCTAAAATGTCATTCCCTACAACTTCATGTTTTAAGCCAAGGCCAATTCAGGCCTCTAACTAGGACCTAAAAATTCGGACAGAATGCTCCTTCAAGAACCCTAGTTTTCTGAAATTTCTTCCAAACCAGAAATTGGTTGCAATTAATCACTTTTTCCACCTCCTAGAGTCATTATATACCCTTTACAATCATCATAGATAGCCACACAATCATGCTTATATTAAAACAGAAAATCCCCAAAAATAGTAAAACTTCATTACTTCAACCACAAATCAAGAAATAATCCATAAAAGTGCATCTTATACCACCTCCAATCATGAATTGAACATCAATTAAGGGAGGAGAGTGGTTCTTCACAACTCACCATAGCCATACAGGAGATAGAGCAACAAAACACCTTAGCTTTCCAAACAACTACACAAAACACCTCAAGACTACTTAGCAAAGAGATTTTATGGAATGATTTGGAGTTTTATTTGTTGGATTTTGAGATTGACGCAAGAAATAGAAGGAAGAAATTGAGCAGCTTTCTTTTCTTTCTTGCAGGCAAGACATTCGCCAAGAAAGCTTTGCAAAAATGGAAGCTTATTTGATCAACTTTTTTCTGTATTTATTTGCGTAAGGTAAGGTAAGTCAAATTGTTCAAATGTCCAAGCAATTAAATTAGATGGTGACACTGTTGTCACCATTAGGTTTAAAAACTTAGATCTTTTTGTCTCTCCAATACAAATATCTTAACCACTTTGTAAAAATAATATCACTTAATACAAACCATTCAACAGTTGTCAAAAATATAATGCATTTACCGCACTTGCGGGTCCCACGCTTCAAATACGCTCTTAATTCTCAAAAACTAACCGCATACTAGAAAAATCATTTCAAACTATCTTGCTCATAAACTTTATCTGGGAACATTTTCTAATAAAGAAAATGTAGAAGAGGCGGGCGATTAAATAAAATAAACCCTTGAAATTTAGAAAATTTCCGGGTTCTCAAACTCTTTTTTTTTTTTTTCTGGGCGTCAAAAACTCCACTCCTTAAAAGAATGTCGTCCTCGACATTCCATCTTGTACTAATCAAGTCAAGACATCCCGCAAGAATCACTAATATTTCAAACCAAACCCACAGTCCGGCATCCTAAACTTCAAGCCTAGGATACACTACAGAGATCTGAAGCTTAAGCTCTGATACCAACTGTGACAGCCCCACCTCCCCCTAAGGCGAACCAGAGGGTTCGGCGGGCCGCCTGCCCAGCTCTCGCCGGGACTCCGTCGCTCACTACAGTCCTCAAACAAATACAAGATAAAACTCAAATATTACATCAAATTCTCCAATAATTACATGTCATAAGCGAAGCGGAAACAATTCCAAATAAGCCATCCAGTCACGTGAATAAGTACTACAAGCCCTTCCTTCGCTTTGAGCCCTGTGGAGGGGAATAAAATATTTTTGGGGTGAGCTAGAAGCTCAGCGAGTAACCAGAAAAATCAGTAATCAAATCGGTTTCACAATAGTGCAATTCAATGATGTCATAAATCAAATGATAAGTCCAGAAACAATTACAACATTTACAATACATTAAATATGGAGTATCAATAATTCAAGAAACATTTACAATGGAAAGCGATAGTAACATTCATTAAAAGGATACGGGCCCACATGGAGCTATTTGTTTGTTCGTTCGATCCTTTTTTTTTTTCCGGACGTTGGCCGGACTCCACCCATCCGGACGTAGCCGGACTACAAGGTAATACTCGAGTATACCAAATTCACCCAGGGTCACATTATCGCCCGACCGAGTCCGCTTCTGGCTCGAGTCGATCGGTAACGAAGGGCAGTGGCCAGTTCAGCCAAACGGCTTACATTCATGCGCAACTAGCATTTAATCATTAATCATTGAAAATTTCATATTTATTTAGGTCGAGTGCGATAAAGTACACACTCGCCTAGAAAACTCGTTTTAACAATCATTGAAAGCGCTTAGCACATTATCAATCAATAATAACAAGCCAATAAATCAAGGAATACAGCAACAAGGAACACTCATATGCAAGCACGCATGATATGCAAGAAAACAGTTCAAAAGTAACTTTGGAAACAGTTTAAAGGTAAATAATGCAAGAAAACGGTTCAAAAGTAACTGTGGAAACAGTTCAAAAGTAAATAATGCAGGAAACGATTCATAAATAACTTTAGAAATAGTTTGAGGTCACTCACCTCAATGGCTCAGAAATC
>NW_020861648.1:0-16877 GCF_003713205.1 Coffea eugenioides
AGATTTGTCCTTCTAAATCTTTTGACATAATTTTGTATATGTAATATTACGTATATATATATATTAATATATTTTGACAAATAACTCATAAGTATTAGTATTATATATTTAGATATATAATTATATATATCAAAATATGAATATTATATATATATATGCATATTAAAGGGTTGAGCCTATATCGGGTTTGACCCTAATAAGGCCCAAACTCTGCTCACATTTAATTTGGAGCTAATATTTAGATCCAATTTCAATCCAACTCAATGAAGGTTAGACTCATTAGACTTTTTCTCGGAGCCGAGTTCAAACTGGCTCAGCCCCATTGATAGTCCTAGAAGGATTGCCTCAGATTTTCATGCTAATCCGTTTCCCTCTCAAAATTCCCTCTCAAAATGAGTAAGAAAGGGATAAAACAATAATTACATATATAATACTAAGTTTGAGACCAAGTATACCAAAGGGAAGAAGTATATGAGACATTAGTGGCATGAATAAATGAAGTAAAAAATAAAAAAGTTTAATTAGAATTGCTAGTACCAATTTAAGACAATTGCATTGTGATTCGCGTCTATTTTGCCCTAATACCCTCAATATCACTATGTGAAAACTTAAGCAACTAAAATGATTAAAATTTCAATCCAAAAGTACAAAGTCAAAATTGTTAAATAACAATAATTAAATTTTGACTATTAGTCATTGTTGAGTTTTCGTCATTGTAGAATGTACCTACTACCAAAAACTTTGAGAACCAAATTTATTTTGATCGGAACATTAAAGACTAATTTAGCGCTTAATCTAAAAATTGGAGACTAAAACTACAATTCTCCCTTTTTCCAAAAGAAAAATCTACACCTTTTTTTGGTTTTATTTTTGTGCACACATGTGATTTTTTTCACCTTTGATATCACATAATGGTCCAAACCGACTGACATCGGTTAATAGATTCAATTGTTAAAATGACTTTGTAAATTGTGAGGGTGGTAATATGTAGAAAAATCCTGTTTGGTAGAATTTGGGTAAAAGGAGAGTGCATTTGATAAAATTAAAGTTTGAAAATTGAAGTTTGAAGTCTGAATTCCATTAAATTAAGTTGTTGAATTGTTAAGTATTAACCCCTATTTGATAACTCAATTTAACACTTAAAGTTAATGGATTTAGATATTAACATGTTCAAATGCATTTGATAACCAAAAAATTGTACATCTGAATTAATTAAATGACACTGAATTTTCTAGGCAAAAATGGCTTCAAAAAATAAAATGACACTAAATTTCCCAGGTAAAACTTGCTCCAAAAAATAGGTGATAAGTTATTCATTTATCATTTAATGTGATATACACTCAAATATATTACATTTAGTACTTAACAATTCAATAAATTAATGGATTCAGACTTTAAATTTAATATTTTATTTTGATATACACTCAAATGTGTCACATTTAGTACTTAGCAATTTAATAGCTTAACCGATTCAGACTTCAAATTTAATATTTCAAGTTTTGTGTAAAAAATTCAATGCCACTTAGTTAATTTAGACATTCTATTTTTGGTTATCAAATGCATCTGAAGATGTTCAGATCTGAATCCATTAAGTTTAAGTGTTAAATTGGATTATCAAACAAGGCCTAAATCATTTAGTATAAATCACATTTTATCAGTAAAGTAAGTGGAAGAACTAGGGTATAAATCCTCATTTGCCATACAAAACAGGGGGCGAAATATAAATATAAATATCCTTTGCCATACAGATTGCACATAATACTGGGAATGAAACACCGATAGACTCAAAAAAGAGTGGCTGAAAATTTTGTGACAGCAAAAACAGAAGAAAAAACAAAAGAATTGGAACTGAAAACCAAGGAGGAGCTGAGACCCTGGGAGCAGCACTCTGTTGTGACCACCATTCCTCGTTTTGACTACAACGCCTCTTTTTCTCTCCTCAGTCATTCCCACTCCGGATTCCTCATCACCTGCCCCATCAGTAAGGCCTCTCATCCCATCTCTTCTGTCCAGAACGTTATGTTTTTTTTTGTTATTTTTGTACTTTATTGGCATTTATTTATGTAATTTGCTTCTGGGTTTTTTGAAAAATTTCAATTTGATTGTTTAGGATAGTCCGGGCAGTGTGGTGATTGATAAAAATGCTTCCTTTGTTATGTAGAGAGGGAGAAGAGTGCAACAAAAGAAGCCATGTCAATTTTTGAAAAGGTAATGAATTCTGCTGGTTTTGTCTCTTGTCAGTTCTTTGGAATAATGTCACAATAAGGAAATTTTAGACATAAAGAAAATTCATGCTGACTTCAGAATCAGGACAGTTAAATTGGTTTAGTGAACTTGGTTTTATGGGATTCTTAAATTCTGGGCAAGGTTGGGAACTTGGGGTTTTTGTAAGTGAATAAGACTATAGCGGGCTTGAATTACCGGTGTAATGTGTTTGCATCTGTAATTGTAATTGTTTTGGTTTAAGATGAAGAGTAGCAATTTTATGGAATAGATGTTTGAATGATTAAGCATAAGTAAACAGCAAATGGGATGGCAACAAATTGATAAAACTGATGAAGTTTGGAGAACTGGGTGAGCTATGCAGAAGGTAGGCACAGGCATGTTGTGTTGTTCAAATGCAATAGGTGTTGATGGGGGAAAAACAAACAAACTAAAGTTGTTTACCGTTTTAAACATGATAACTTTTTGGAAATGAAGTGTAATACTAATGGTCTTCATTTGTGAGAATAATGGCAAAATTATGGACGCAACACTATTTCCATCTGTTGAACTTAGTCTAGGAAAAACATTGATGATTTTTGGGTTCTAAACTTGATTAAGATTTCAGTTTGCAGACAAACAGAAGGATAAGATGTCAATTATCCTGCCGATAGGTTATTAACATCTGAGTCTAGTAGCTGGCTTCAATTTTTTTTTTCATATGATCTTCTACTTCATCCATTTATTTGTAGCCTGTGCATTTTTGGGTCACAGATTAGTATGGTTTAGTCCTTGTTTACAAGTCTTATTCAGCATGTTTTGCTTACACACTGTCATTTGTCGCTTGGTTCAATCAAGTGACTGCTTAAGTCTGCTGTGCCTTCTTGAGTAAATGACATGATCCGACATCCAAAATGCAGCACTGGTTAATCACTCACAGCTTTCCAGAATATATATATATATATATATATGACTTACCAATTTCCTTGAATTTGAAGAGGTTTATGGATACATAGTAACCTTAGCTTAAGCTTGAGCACATAACTGATACAGGTTAAGCACAAATTCACCTTACTAATACAGAACCTTTGCATTGTTTTCTTTGAAAATAAATCATAAACAATAGATAGATGATATGCAATATTTTCTGCCGCAAGAAAAATTTTTTAAATATAAAAGCAATTTACTAAGTGTATCATTATATTTCTCTAAAGAATGACATGGTCTTAAGTGATCATATTTCTGGAAGGAGAAGACCAGTAGTCCAATTTTGTTCAGCATTTGAGACATCAGATATTATATGCATGAAATATATAGCTGATTGCCAATCACCTATTTTGAGTTCTCAAGAAATAGATATATAAGCTTCAGTTTGCTTTTAATATCAAAAAGGCATTCTCCATTGCAGCAGCTTTAGATAATTGTCTTTCATTCATACCTAAAGGGAATTGTATAGGCATGAGATGTTCTACTCTTCTAGGGCCCAAATAATAAGTGGACAATTTAGAGTTAGCTTAAAATCTTGTGGCAGACAACTTGTTTGGAATTGTTTTTGGATATATTTACACCAGAGGCCAAGCGTTGCTGAGGCTTATCACTATGTGAAAGAAATGAATGAGTTTCAGTTATATTTGAAGTCCTCTCCAAAGCCTGTATCGTTTTTATTTCTTGGACCTCTCTCGTTGCAAAGGGAAGACAAACGATAAACCAACTTGGAGAATGGGGAGGTGTGCATCTGGTGCTTGCAAGCTGTGTGTGCTGAATGTTTTCTTAGGGCTTCAAACTGATGTTGATATATTGATACATTATGCGTTCCATTCGTTTTTTATGAATGCCATCAATATTCACTACTGATGCAACCAATGAAGAGTTTAAGGGAAGAGTAAATTTTAATATTCTTGGGAACTTGGCCGAAGATCCAATTTACCCACTTTGAAGAATGGGTAATCTTTTTGGGATCTCGATTATTTATTAAAAATTTAAATTCTACATATTTCAGTAGACTTAAAATTTATGGTGCTTTAGTAGCTTATGGGTATTGGGTAAACTGACAGTGGAGGACACTTCAGCCATTGTTGAGACCATAGGCTTATTCGTTGACTTTGTTGGAAGGGCTTTTAATTGGA
Source organism: Coffea eugenioides (assembly GCF_003713205.1). Taxonomy (NCBI): domain Eukaryota; kingdom Viridiplantae; phylum Streptophyta; class Magnoliopsida; order Gentianales; family Rubiaceae; genus Coffea; species Coffea eugenioides. The sequence continues at coordinate 4,329 of NW_020861648.1, forward strand.
ATGTTGGGATTCATCACCTCAATTTCCTGTCATAAGATATTCTGGTCCCCAGGGCTGAGCTGAAGCCCAGTACATATTGCATGTACTATTGTACACACACCCCACAGACCCAGGTTTGTTAGGCCATCCATGAAGGAGTTATTTAAGTTATTCACTGGTGAATTTTTTATGCATCTTTGTCTTGGAAGTGATGTCCTAAACCTTTGTGTCATATGTGGCTTTCTTCCTGACATTTTACTCTCATCTTCCATTGCATGTGGTAGTTTCTTTTCCCGTCCTTGAATATACACCAATGTGAAAGTAAGAGTTCAACCTGTCTTCCCCTCTGTCAAATAACATTCAGTGTTAAAAGCTTGTGTTCAAATTTTGTGTGAATGAGTTTGCTGCTTTTAGGACTATTAGTTAAAAGAGTTCAGGACATTTTTACTGATCAGCAGCTTGTGTAAGTCAGAAGCTATTTTAGTGTACTTCTAATGGATTTTAAAAGCTGGGGAAGTGCTTTGTTATCTGGGCATGGGTCTTAAGCTTGAAGCATGCTCTATGTTGTTGGAATATTGAGTTGCTGAATTTGTGCACTAAATAGGGCTCTAGGATACAATTGGTGCAGAAAATTAGAACAGAAGTAGGGAAGAAGAAATTTAGAAACCGTTGCGTCCATGGGGATACTATTTTGTACCAGTTCTCCTTTTCAAACTGCGAACATAGAGATCTGATACATCACTCCTACAGTGGACAACCTTGCATATTCTCCAAATCTCATGTTATTTTCATATGCATCAATAACTATCTGTATTCTTCTACTTCCATCAGTTGCAGCTATAGAAGACTTTTATATCCTGATTGCTGATTGAAACCTGAAGAATTCCATGAGAACAGAAATATCTGCTACCAAATCGAACTATTGACTTTTAAAGATGAGAATCCCTCTGAATCCTCCTATGGAGATAATAGAATTATGTGTCAAATATAGATAATCTTTTCTTACTGGCTATTCTATGTAAACTGTTTTCTCTTGGAAAATGGTGGAGAAATGAAGTGAGTCTGGCTAGCTGGTGGTGATCTATCGTCATTCTTTACTTTTTCTTTTCATTAATTTTTTTTCAAAATTTGATTGACTTTTAGCACTTCTGATCTTAGAACAATGCTTCTTTCTACAACTTTTTTGCTAACCCGGTTCTATCTTGATAGCTGTATTAATTTATGAAATCTTGGTTAAAAGAGTGACAATTAGCACAAGGATAATCAGAAATTTATTGTACAACAGATGGTCCAGGGGCAGAATACTCGAGTTTGGGAGCAATTCTGACATAATTGTTTGATATGATTGTTAGTAGAGAAATTGCAGTTTAATGAAATGTAATTCTTGAAGACAATAGCCTATGGCTTTTATATACTTATGCTACTGAACTTGTGCAGAATCAGCGTGCATGATATTTCTTCACCATCCTTTTTTTTTTTATATATAGTTGATCTGATCGGTTCATCCAATTTCATATATATGAACTATCTCAATGGGAAAGCCTGCTTGCATCTAGAGGGTGTAAAGTGTAGTAATCAGCTTAGTGTCTTGTTACCTAACTGCAGCACATTTTCTTACATGTGTTGTGTATGTAAAGCTAAATAGGTTAATTCAAGTTAAGTCGCATTTATGTTCTGTGAGATGTTGACCAGTTATATGGTTAAATACTCTCTGCAGTATTTCAGATCTTTAAGTGGTCTAAATGCTGAAGGTTTTGAAATTTTGGATGCGAATATGTCAGCTAAAGGGATGAGAATATCAGTAAGTACAGAGGAGGAACTTGGCAGCAGTATGGAGAGGAAAGATGCAGCCGATGACTTTGGAGAACCAGGTAATAGTTTAAGTCTGGTATTTTAGTTTATACACGTGCTCGTACAGATAATGGAAATTAACATGTATAACGACCTGCAAATCTACAAAGAAAATGAAGAGGGTGGGGATTTGTCTGTAAGAACAGGTAATACGACTTGTATGCATGAAAAAATAAGAACAAGTTTATTAAAACAACTAGAGCCAGAATCTAATGGAAGATTCTGAACTTTTTTGGTCAGTGGCTGTTTGGCTTCTTTACCTTTTGGTTCTGAGCCAGAGACTCCACAACTAGACTAGAGCAAATTTTGCACCATGGCATGTCCTGCTTGGCATGGTTATTTTTTTCATGGCAATATTGACTGCTGTTACCGGCTTGATTGAGAAATTCATCTTCACGGGCTTAAGAAGGGAGCAAGAAGCATTGATAGTCAACTCTGAGGCGGTTTTGAAATCTCAATAAATGTTTGGTTATATATAGTTTGGCCCAATATTGCAGCTGGACTAAAACATTGTTTAATCTTTTGGCCCAATATTGCATCTCTAGCTAGAGTAATGATTCCCATTTTTGTTACAAGTGCTCTGAGTATTTGAATAGTTTATTTGGTCAAATATGCATGAGATTTGTGACATTGGCATATGAACTTTTTTGGGACTATTGGAGCAGGAAAATGGCCATCATTTGTGTGTACTAGTACTAAAAAGGGGCTCAGTTTTGGACTGAACGAAAACTCTCAGTGCAGGTTTGAAAATAAGCTACTAGCTAGTAGATCAAGTTGATGATTTGAACAACAAAATCTTGCCCCCTTCAATCTGCAATTTGGCTATGTCAAATCAGTATACTGTGAAGTTAATTCTGAAAATTTCTTAAAGCTCGCAAAGACTATATGGAGATTTGATGCAGTTGTAACCACGTCTGCAGGCTATCACCAACAGCCAGGAGACCCGCCACAAATTCCAAAATCAATAACATTGCCAGAAAGACATATACTTTCCACTCTCAGAGTTTCTAATCTACACACAGGACTTCAAATCCATATGTGAGCCCACGAGTTCTATAAAAGCTTGTTCATTTAATTAAAATGTAACAATACAAAATTGCATTAGACTGATCCCATAGAATTATCCCTGCCAAGAATTGCAAAATTAGAAAGTAATCAGCATCACTTCGCTCTAACATCTGTTCTGACTAAAATGGTACTGCAAATCTACCTATAGCACACGAATTTGGGAAAGAAATTCAAGATATGAAAGCCAATCTACGGTCAGACTTCGGTCACACCAAATAGTACAACTTGTGTCTGAAATATCAGTAGCGTAAGCTTTTTTCCGTATCAAAGTTTGCCGATATAAACTACACATGTATGAAAGATCAGCATGAGATAAAACAAAGTTCATTCCCTTTGCAACAGCAAGTGAGCTTAAGATCATATTACAACACAATTCAGGTGACTGAATGAACAGAAGAGAACCAGTTCCTGTAAATTTCCAATGCCAAACGTACTAGTGCATGTTGATTACTCACAGTAAACCAGTTCATTGGCAGCTCTAACACACACAGATTTATGTGAACAAGTATACAAACTCTGAAAAAGTAAAGTGCGGTTGTAAAACGAAGCAAAGTAAAAGAATGAAAGATATGTGATTGGATCATAACCCGGGATAGATGCTAAAATCCAGATCAACTATGAAATGAAGACCAGAAATTCAGCACTACCAAGAAGAATGAAACAAAAAAACTCGCATTCACCAACCTTTCATATATAATCTGCGCAGAAGGATTTTGGGAACGTACGCTAAGAGCTGCCTTCTAAAACATAAAAAAAATCCCTCCTCCTTCATCCGGACTTGGGACCGGCTGTGTGATGTATTGTGTCAACACAGGTGGAGTTAAAAAATTTCACGTCTCTAGTGCCAAGCATGATAAGCCATCTCTTCACGATCATAGACAAGTCACCCTATGCCATTGAATGCGAGGAAAAATTGACGAATACTCCCACTCAAAAACATGTAGAGCACGCTGTATCAAATAGCAATAATTGGTTAATTTCCAGTCTTCAGCATGTGTGAGGGATGAAATGTCATCTAGCCTAGTAAAGGAAATTTGTTCGAGCATAACAATTTGATATGAATTCAACACTAATTGGCCCATATGACAATTATATTAAAGAAAGATGGCGTGCTCACAGGAGTTGGGTTAAAAACGTCCACAAGACTCGTCTTAACTTTCCATCCACAACCAAGTTTTTTGGTTTAAAATCCCAATATACCTAAAAGTCGAAGGTCCAAGTGAGATCTAGGATTGCTCACCAGAACCAGGGCGTTAACAATGGTAACGACAGTGGTTGGCCTGCACTATAATTGCGGTGGGGTTCCCCCCATTGTCCCTAGATGTGTGAGTGCAAGGACTTGGCTGCAGCTTGTTAATAGATTTTGTTTTTCGACTGCAAAGCTGTCCCTCTTGTGGCAATTGCAATCCCAATTTTTTTCAGAATCACCTTTTTTTTGGTGCTATTTTGTGCTCTTTTTGCACTTATTCATTTTTAGATCTCCTGAGAATCCAATTGGCTCACTCAGGAGATGTTTGGCATGGGAACCACAAGTGCACCCTCACTTATTATTTGGTATAGCGAGACTCCCGACTTGGCTTACTCTGCAACAACCGAACAGGGAACCACAACAGATACATGGCACTAACCTGCCCCTAATTGCTTTATCGCCTCACCAACTTATTAAGTATATTAGGATGTCAACTCCAATCATTAGGCGCAGACTTCAAGTTTTAACTCATACTTCTTTCAGTTTCTAAGCCAAGGTAGAAATGGAAAGAGGCCAATTAGGATTTCATTCACATCAAAAGCTACACCGTCGCATTATCACACAATTACAGGGCTAGTTGCTATACGTGCAAAGGTGTGTGAAGTAGCCTTAGACAGATTCCCAAGTATAGCTAACTTTGATGCCTGAAAGTGGAAGCACCTATCATTTTCACCTCTGCTATTTAGGAACATTTATAGGGAACTCACTTAGACACACTAATAGGAACTCAACTGATCATCAGTAGCTATTAAAATGCACACAAACAGTTACAAAGTTAAGAACATAGCATTTATAGGCAGGCTAAATGGGGCAAAAAAGAATCAAGTGCTGTTTAATTGGGACAGATTTAATTATTGATCGTGTAGAGTATTTATGAGACATTAGAGTGGCAGATTTAAAATTATGCATTACCCTTTTTTTCTTTTGAAAACAATAACACCTCATGCATAGTTGATAGATACGTGCTAGGTAGAGCTAAGCGAATTTTCTATTTTTGGGGAAAAATAAGACATTCAATGCCTGTTTTACATTTTTTAAAAAAAATTCTTTCCCTACTAATAAAAAAGTAAAGGAATAAAGAAACCAAAATCCTTTAGTTTTTTGGATTTTTTTTTCAATTTTTCGTTCTTTACTTGCAAATAAAAAAGTAAAAAGGAAACCATAATCATTTTTCAATTTTTTCTTTTTTTAAAAAAATGTTTTTTCTACTAAAAAAAGTAAACAAAAAAAAGAAACCAAAATATTTTTGTGCTTTTTTGGATTTTTTGATTTTTTTGGTCTTTTTTGTTTTTGTCAATGTTTTTTGTTCTTTGCTTGCAAATAAAAAAGGAAAAAAGAAACGAAAATCTTTTTTCACTTTTTTTGATTTTTCAAGTTTTTTTAAAATTCTTTTCCTACCAAAGAAAAGTAAACGAAAAAAAAAGAAGCCAAAATATTTTTGTGCTTTTTTGGATTTTTGGAATTTTTTTGTCTTTTTTTTCAATGTTTTTTGTTCTTTGCTTGCAATAAAAAGAAAAAAAAAGAGACGAAATCCTTTTTCACTTTTTTGATTTTTCAATTTTTTTGAAAATTCTTTTCCTACCAAAGAAAGTAAACCAAAAAAAAAGAAGCCAAAATATTTTTGTGCTTTTTTGGATTTTTGGATTTTTTTTGTATTTTTTTTTCAATGTTTTTTGTTCTTTGCTTGCAAATAAAAAAGAAATAAAAGAGACGAAAATCTTTTTTTCACTTTTTGATTTTTCAATTTTTTTTGAAAATTCTTTTCCTACCAAAGAAAAGTAAACGAAAAAGATGAAGCCAAATCTTTTTTGCTTTTTTGGATTTTTTGATTTTTTTTCAATTTTTTTTAGCAAATAAAAAAGAAAAAAAGGAGGAAACCAAAATCTTTTTTTCTTAATTTTTAAATTTTTTTTGTCTTTTTGGTTTTTCATTGTTTTTTGAAATTTATGATTCTCTTCCTAGCTACTACCAGGCTAATTACTTAGCTAATAATCAGATAAACCAGTGAAAGAAATTGAGATTTTCAAACCTGTTGTTGCGCTTTGCCCGCCAAATCCTCAGCAACTCTGGACAGGGTCCGCAAATTCAGTTTCACGATCGTATCCACAAAGGCACACGTCTCTTCTTTCGTGTTGGCCTCGGCCGCATCAATCACGTAAGTCTCCACAACCACCGTCTCATTGCTGCCATTGGGGTATAGGCTCATGATCGAGCGATAGTTCGACAACCGTGGTCGCCGCTGACAATGCTGAACCCGCAGATGCGCTGATCATGATCAAGAATCTCCAGCCGCTCGATGCTATAGGAGGCTGGAAGTCCTGACGCGACATCCACACGGCGTAAGCATCCGACTTGGTTCGCCTGGCCATCTATGATTCTGCAGGATCTCACGAACGGCTTGTAGCGTTGAGGATTTTCAAAGTCGGAAACCAGAGCCCAAACGACGGAGGCAGGAGCTGCGATAGTTTGGAACAAAGTAGATGAACATTCGTTCGGCTGCAAAACAGGGTTGTGGTCGCTGGAAACGGTTGGGGGAGGCTGAAAAACCATGGTTGTGGAAGGGGGCGTGGGAGGAAATTTTTTAACAATTTCTTCAATGAAAACTATGAAGGAGTTTCTCTTCTGTGAGGAAGTTAGAAGAATAGTGACTGTGTATTTATAGGCGTAGGAGAAATTGCTCCAATTCCTAAGAGGAGAAGGACTATTACCAAACTAAGGAAGGATTAGGATTATGATTTCCTATGTGGAAAAGAATTGGATATCAGGTGGAAGTGGCAGGCTGGCTGGCGAACCATCCGTTCTGCTAAATTTGGGTTGATCGAATTACGCCATTAACAATCGGATAAAATATAGAAAAGCCCCTTAAGGTTAAGTGAACATACAAAAAAACCCCCTATAGTTTCTAAGCATACACTCCGGTAACTTATGGTTTGAACTAATTTAAAAAAGTGATGGAAATCGTTTGAATTAACGAGTTTGAAATACACGCGCTTCTTTTGCGAGTATTTATACTGAAAATAAATAAATTTTCAATTGATATACATATTATACTCCTAGAGTTATAATATAGAAAAGCCCCCTCCCCTTCCCCCACCATGATTAATCAAACCTACAAAAAAAACCCTTATAGTTTCAAATCATACAATCCAAATCTCATGGTTTAAATTAATGTGAAAGTCGGCAAAAATCATTTGAATTAATGAGTTTGAGGTTGCTTGACATGAAAAATAATTTTTTAAATTCAAATTTTTAGTTGATATACCTATTAAACACCTTAGAACTCATAAAATTTTCAAAAAAACTCCCAATATAACTCATCTTTATTTCTATATATAAAATAAATAAATAAAATTCTCAAATAAAACTCATCTTATTTCTATCCATAAATAAATAACTAGAAACTTCCAAATACAGCTTATCTTATTCCTATGCACAAAATAAATAAATCAAAATTACATGTAACCATGGGGGTTTTTTCCACATATTGGTTTAATCACAAGAAGCTTTTCCGTGAGTTTGTTTAATAGGATGGTTGTTAGAAGTTAGAACTGGCCGTGGCGCAGGCTGGCTGGAGAACCATCTAAATTTGGGTTAATTGAATTACGCCATTAACTATTGGGTAAAATATAGAAATGCCCCTTGAGATCAAGTAAACATATAGAAAAACCCCCTATAGTTTTTAAACATATACTCCGGTACCTCATGGTTTGAAATTATTTTAAAAACCGATGGAAATCGTTGAATTAACGGGTTTGAAATACACGCGTTTCTTTGCGAGTATTTGTGCTAGAAACAAGCCAATTTTTAATTGATATACCTATTATACTCTTAGAGTTATAATACAAAAAAGTCCCCTGTGATTAATCAAACCTACAAAAAAAGCCCTTATGGTTTCAAATCATACAATACAATATCTCGTGATTTTGAATTAATGTGAAAATCGGCAAAAGTCATTTAAATTAATGAGTTCGAGTTTGAGATTCCTTGACTTGAAAAATAATTTTTTTAATTCAAAATTTTAGTTGACATACCTATTAAATACCTTAGAACTCATAAAATTTTCAAAAACAACCCAAAACTCCCAATACAACTCACCTTTATTTCTATATATAAAATAAATAAAAATTCTTAAATAAAACTCACCCTATTTCTATACATAAAATAAATAAATAAAACTTCCAAATACAGCTTATCTTATTCCTATGCACAAAATAAATAAATAAATAAAAACTACATGTAACCATGAGGGGCTTTTTCCATAGATTGGCTTAATCACAGGGTTTTCGGTAAGTTTACTTAATAGGATGGTTGTTAAAAGGTCTTTTATTGCTTATATATATATTAGGGTAATTATGTAATTTCGTCTGCCTCAGCTGGTTTTGACAATTTCCGTTGCTGTTTCAAATTATTTCAAACTATGAGAGGTCGAAATGTATGATTCGAAATCATAATGGACTTTTCCGTAGGTTAGCTTAACCACAAGGGATTTTTTGTATTTTACCCTACTTTTAAAGATTGAACATTTTCATTTTTTTTGTTGTTTTGTTAGAAGCATATATGTTACAAGTTTGAACATAACAAGTCGATATTTTGATTAGAGATCTTTTTTTGGGATAGTTTAAGTTATAAAAAATAATATATTTGTAGAAAAGAAGTCAATTTGCACTAGAATGCCAATATACTGGCTTTTTTGGATTGCCATTCTCTGGCAAAAAATCTCATGTTTTTTGAGAATATTTCCTTGATACATTTTTCAATGATCTTTTTACTTCATATAAATCACATCTAAAAAAGTGTTACAATATACCCTTCCAGAAAATGCAATCCAAACAATATACTTCCATGATCAATCATAGTAGTATTGCGATTAGGAACCTTTTTTTGCAGTTAGAATAACAAAAACCAAAAAAGAAAAATAGAACCTAGACAACAAAATCGATTATGTGACTTGACTCTCATGATTACTTGACATAATTCTAATCAAGGTGAAGATAACTTGTAGTATTTTGGGTAATTTTTTTCAAAGGTCAAAAGGTTGTTTGGGTACAAAAGAATATGAGTACTAAACTATAGGTTTAAATTTAATTTCATTTAAATCAAAAAAGGGAAGGATTTAGGCTTGTCATTGGGCTATCTGAAGTGAAGTGAGGTTTAACAAACTCAGATTTGGCTCATATAGTTAGTACCATTTTTGGGTTTCGAATTATGAGATTTGAAGTGATAAATATGAAACTCATACTTGACTTACAAAATATTCAGATTATAAGTTTAATTTTGACTTAACTCAAGCTCACTTATAACTCCTTAACTTCCTTAATATAATTACTATAATTATTAAGTTTTAAACTAATTTGATATCTGCAGAACCACAACATTAAAACTATATAGGAACCAATAACAGTTCATTAAAAAGTATATAAAACCAAGAATTTTTCAACAGTAATATATCCAATTAATTCAATGTACATAGAAAATAATAATAATACACGATCAACAGTCAATACATCTTCAAAGGTCCTCAATTTGCTCATACTGAGATTTGTCCTTCTAAATCTTTGACATAATTTTGTATATTTAATATTCCTTATATATATATATATCAAAATATAAATATATTATATATAATTATATATATATATATATATGCATATTAAAGGGTCAAGCATATATCGGGTTTGACCCTAATAAGATCCAAACTCTACTCACATTTAATTCGGGACTAATATTTAGACCCAATTTTAACCCAATTCAATGAAAGGTTAGGCTCATTAGACTTTTTCTTGGAGTCGAGTTCAAACTGACTCGGCCCAGTAATAGTCCTAGAAGGATTGCCACAGATTTTGATGCTAATTCATTTCCCTCTCAAAATGGTTAAGAAAGGGAATTTAGGGATCAGATGATTAGAGTGGGGGCTTGGTTGGTTGGATAGGTTAATTTGGTAATTTCGGTTATGACATGTGTTTTATTAGATATTAGGAATATGTGAATTTGCCAAAACTTATATGTCTTTAAGAATTTAAATCTTTATATTACTACTTCTCAAAATTTTCCAAAGGGAGAAACACAAATTTGATTCTCAATGTTTGACTTGTAGATCAAACTGGTCTCTATTGTATCAGCAAAACAAATATGGTCTCTAAATTTTCTGATTTTAACTTTACATTTTTAGTCCCTAATTTTTGAAGTTTCAATCAATATGGTCTCTTAAGTTTCTAGTTATTGTTAGGAGTTTTACAAAGAAAAAAAAGGTGTGAATTGATTTAAAGATTTGACAAATGTCATCCTAAATCCCTATAAATTTCATAAAAACACTTTATATCGAGATAATAACATCATTGAACTTAAAGAGTTTTATTATTATTTTTTGAATAAGTTACAATCATATGACAATATATACATAATATATAAAATAAAAAAGGAAAATTCTAGTATTAATATAAAATTTATTATCTTTCATGCCAGTTCTTGCATGGTTTGTGCATATAGGCCTTAAATTGTTATAGTTAGGAATTGTTATAAAAACTAGCAATCATAGATACTAATATGAAGTGCTTTTACTCATTATGGGTTAATTATCAGTTAATTACTAATAGTATAAAACAATAATTACATATATAATACCAAATTTGAGACCAATTATCCCAAAGGGAAGAAGTATATGAGACATTAGTGGCATGAATAAATGAAGTAAAAAAATAAAAAAAGTTTAATTAGAATTGCTAGTACCCATTTAAGACAATTGCGGTGTAATTCTTATCTTATTTTATCCTAATATCCTCAATATCACTATTGAAAAATTAAGCGATTAAAATGATTAAAATTTCAAAAATTAGGGTTCAAAAGTACAAAGTCAAAATTGTTAAATAACAGTAATTAAATTTTGACCACTAATCATTATTGAGTTTTCATCATTGTTAAATGTACCTAATACCAAAAACTTTGAGAACCAAATTTATTTTGGTGGAAACATTAGAGACTAATTTAGCACATATGCTAAAAATTAGAGACTAAAACTACAATTCCCCCTTTTTCCAAAAGAAAAATCTACACCTTTTTTTTGTTTTATTTTTGTGCACACATGTGATTTTTTTTTTTCACCTTTCATATCACACAACGGTCCAAAAGGACTGACATCAGTTTATAGATTCAATTGTTAAAATGACTTTGTGAATTGTGAGAGTGGTAATTTGTAGAAAAATTCTGTTTGGTAGAATTTGGATAAAAGAAGGATGTGTTTGATAAAATTAAAATTTGAAAACTGAAGCTTGAAGTCCAAATTCCATTAAGTTAAGTAGTTAAATTGTTATTAGGTCGTATTTGATAATCCAATTCATCACTTAAAGTTAATGGATTTAGATATTAACATGTTCATACGTCTTTGATAATAAAAAATTACACATTTGAATTAATTAAATGATGCTAAATTTTCTAGACAAAACTTACTCTAAAAAATAAGTGATAAGTTATTCACTTATCACTTAATCTGATATACATTTAAATCTATCACATTAGTACTTAACAATTCAATAATTTAATAGATTCATATTTCAAATTTCGGATTCAAATTTTAAATTTCAATTTTATCAAACGCATGCTAAATCCAATATATTTGAGTGTATTTTAGAGTAAATGAATAGCTTATCACTTATATTTGAGAGTAAGTTTTGTTTAGAAAATTCAACGTTACTTAATTAATTTAGACATTCTATTTTTGGTTGTCAAATGTGTCTCAAGATGTTCAGATTTGAACTCATTAAATTTAAGTACTGAATTGAATTATTAAAGAGGGCCTAAATCATTTAGTATAAATCACATTTTATTAGTAAAGTAAGTGGAAGAACTAGGGTATAATACACCATTTGCCATACAAAAGATGGGGCGAAATATAAATATAAATCTCATTTGCGTTACAAATTACAATCCATTAACACAATAATACTGGGAATGAGCACCGATAGACTCAGAAAAGAATGGCTGAAAAACTTGTGACAGCAAAAACAGAAGAAAAAGCAAAAGAATTGGAAGAAGAAGCAAAGAAAGTGGAACTGAAAACCAAGAAGGAGCTGAAGCCCTGGGAGCAGCACTCTGCTGTCATCACCATTCCTCGTTTTGACTACAATGCCCCTTCTTCCCTCCCCAGTCATTCCCACTCCGGATTCCTCATCACCTGCCCCATCAGTAAGGTCTCTCATCCCATCTCTTCTGTCCAGAAAGTTATGCTCTTTTTTTTGTTATTTTTGTACTTTATTGGCATTTATTTATGTAATTTGCATCTGGGTTTTTGATTTTCAATTTGATTGTTTGGGATAGCCTGGGCAGTGTGGTGATTGATAAAAATGCTTCCTTTGTTATGTAGAGAGGGAGAAGAGTGCAACAAAAGAAGCCATGTCAATTCTTGAAAA
>NW_020861649.1:0-53930 GCF_003713205.1 Coffea eugenioides
TTTTTTATATATCAAAATTCCCTTCAGCCACAAATTATTAGTCACGGCTTAAAACCAACATGCAACCCGTATTCAGCTACATGCATGATCAAACAAACAGCTACCCATCAGATTTAATCCAAAACCAATTTCGGATGTCATAAAAAAAAAACATCTAACCAGAATTTCATCCAATTCTCTCGGTTGACATGCATGCAACCAGTTTTCTGTTTCATTTTCTTTTCTTGTTTAATCCGAACTGATTACCCTCGCGTATAGCATAATCATTTAGTTTCCAGCTAGCTAAGCACATAACTAACTCAGATTATCATGAGTTGGTCAAATAAAGTTGCAAATTTCCAGCTTAAGCTCTCGGCAACCACAGTTCCTTCAACATCAGATTTTTCTGTGACTTAATCTAACATCTAACCACACAACCACCACATGCAAGCCCATAGTCAACACCTCCTACCCTTAACTAGTCAATTTAATTCCAGAAATTACCTCAGCTTGGAGTACACACACACGATTAGCAGCAGAAATTATTTTCCTCCCCTCGGCAGTCCAGAAAAATGCAGACCGCTAGCTCTCTCCCTCTCTCCCTTGCTCTGGCTTGCGGCTGGATGAGGGAAATCTGGTCTCAAGCTCTTCTCCAGCTCACGGATGGAAGACAGGCTAAATCGCAAGTCTCTCTCTTCCCTCTCTAGTTTACGGACCGAAAAAAAAGAATCAAGAAGCTCGGCTCCCTCTTTCTCACTCTCGTCGATGATACCAAGGCCGGAAAATGGAAGTGAAGTGTTGTTGTTGTTTTTTTTAGGTGTGATAGTGGATAGGGAATGGTTCGCAGTTGAGAGAGGTGGAGTCTTTAAGAGGAGAAGATCATCCGGCAGAAATGGAATTGTGATTTTTTGATTTTTTTTTTTTTTTTTTTTTTTGTTTCTTTGTTTTTTTTTGTTTCTTTTAATTATTTAACAAAAATAATAGTAAAACTAAATAATAATAAAAACCACAATTTTAATTACAAACACATCGAAATAAACAAACTAAAAATAACAAAATTACCATTTTCGATCTTTTCTTTCATTTTTCATCATTTCTCATCATTTTTTTTTCTTTTCCTTTTTTTTTTCAAAATAAATTAACAAAATAAACTAAAATGCCCCAAAAAATTAAATTTGAACGTAATTTTTGTGACAATTTTCCTTTTTTCTCCTTTTCCATGATTTTTCTACGTAAAACTTAAAAATTAAAATAGAAACTAGAAACTTAAAAACTAAAAGCAACCACGCAAATGAATAAAAGTAAAAGAAATTACACCAAAAATTTGTGTCTACAACAGTCAAAAAAATGGTTATGCTCTGCTGACCGTAACGGCAAGAAACGGAACGTTATGACCACTAGTAAGCAAAGTCCCGCCCAAAGCGAAATGTCGAAAATGAAAAGGCGCACTTGGACTCCCACCCAAACCAGACGAAGCAGTTGCTTGCGAAAAGCCACGAAGGGAGAAATAAGAGGGGAAAATACGAGATTGGCAACACTCTCCGGCGTGACATTGCGAAAAGCTGTGGAAGTGCAACATTGGATACGGAAAAAAATAGCAAGGAGAAGCAAGAAATGGTGGAGTGGTGGACAAATTTCTGGTGATTCGGATTTATTATAAGAAGAAGAAAGGTGAACCCAAGGTTGAAGAGTGGAAGATCGTAGGCGCGGGAGTAGTGAACGACCGAAAATCAGTCAGGTATTCAAATTTTTTTGAGTCCTACGATGATGTAGTAACGTGTGTGAATTGACATGCTTGTTGAAGGACCTTACTTGTGGATGTTGTTGGCGTACAGAATGATGATCGCTTAGAGGGATATCACGTGAGCATAATTTTGTGTATAGTAATGAGTAAGTGCAGCATGATAGGAGTATTATGTGTTAGTTTTTTATAGCATGACAGAGTGAGAGTGGGAAAGAAGGGGGAAATCGTGCGGCACAACTGCTTGAGAAAATGTGTGCATGGGTTCGGGAGTTAGTATTGAAAAAATGGGTGCAGATTATAATTAGTATGCGGTAAGTAGGTAGTACAACGCGTTGAGTGTAACATACACTGCTACATTCGTTGTTATGCATAAACACAAAACTGGAGAAGTAATGCAAGTTGTGGATCAACGGGAACATGACAGAAACGATGGATTAAAATGTTATCATGAAATTGGGATGGCGTTTTTGGGTCTTGAATGGTGTAAGTTTATTGTATTAGTTCGTGTGCACGAACACAGTGTTGGATAATTGTTACATGTTGTGGTTGAATAGGTACATAGAAATAACAGAGTTCAAATGTTTTGTACTGAGTTGTGCGTCTCATACTTGCTAATGGAAATGTTATTTTGAAATTGAGATGTCGTATTTGGGTCTTGATTGGTGTAAGTTTATTGTATTAGGGCGTGCGCATGAACACAGTGTTGGATAATTGTTACATGTTGTGGTTTAACATGTACAGAGAAATAACAGAGTTTTACTGTTTTGTACTCAGTTGTGCTTCTCATATTTTCTTCTACATTGATGTTACAGGTTATTGGTTTAGTTGCATAAAGAGAGACAAGTTTCTAGGTTGGAAGTGAATGAGTACGAGAGTAGGTTATAAGTTGGCAATGTGAGGCAGACGGAATAACAAATCATGAGGTTTAGCATAGTCAGTGTGGAATAACGGTTAAGAATCTTACTAGTTATTGTAGGTGCACATCATGTTGGATAGTCATTACATGCAGTCATTTAGTAGTGACACTAGCAGAAGTGCACTGTAAAATTGGATGAACATACACGTAAAATTGTTTAACGGGTTTGTTGCTTCATTCATATTGTTCAAGAGTGTGATAAATAAAGGAGAAGGTGATTGAATCGAACTTGATAGACAGGGGAATAGATTATGAAATGACTAAATGAGGGATAATTAACCAGAAAATTTGGTATTGAGACAAACAAATTGTGAAAAGGAAGATGACTTGTACAATAATTGTTCTGGTTGGACATCATCTTTGATAGTTGTTACACGTAATAGATCAGAAGTTACAATAATAATACTGGTCTATAGAATATCATGAAGATACTATAAATTTGGATGGCCCCCTATTCTACTGCATTGGTATTGTACAGTAGCATAATAAATAGAAGAAGAAAATGATGGATGAAATACAATTTGATAGATAGAACAACAGATTATGTAGATTAGTGGCAGTTGGAATAAATAACAAACTGTGAAGAATGAGTTACTGAGTGTGAGAAAAAATGTTACAGGTTGTACTATAACTAGTGTGACTAATATTTGATGCTCATATATTATGTTTAGCAGTACTTCATGATATGTTATGACTGTGGCTGGAAATAAAATTTTGGAACTGAAGTGCAATATGTTTGTTAAAAACATTAGTTTACATGGCAAGAACGCGAGCAGGAAGCACACTTCAGGAAGCAGACAGAGAAGAACTTGCCGAAACAAGTGGTGGTACAGAACACGGTGCAGCACCCACTTCATCGAATAGGCAAGTGGCCAGTGCTTGCGTAAGGTCTTGGCAGGTTAGATTTGGCATCATTATAATGCATTACAATGTTGACTGTTCAGGGGCAGGATGGGAAGGAAAAGAAGCAGTAAAAGGAATGATCGTTTAGGTGGGGAGGAAGAACTGGTTATAGCGGGAACAAGCGAGGTCGCAGAACCAGTCCCACCATTGAATCCATGGATGAAGTTCAGGTAAGATTATTGAATTTGAGAAAAAAATAATGGTACTAAATAGCACATATAACTTTGGAGTTTTGAATGTGGACAGGAAAGAGTATCAACACACGGTTTCGGCGAAGGGTGTTAAGCTGACCGAGGTATGCTGTCCTAGCAAAATAAACTGAAGAATCATTGAACTGATGGGGTGCCTAAGGGAAAAATAGTAAAACGAGCAATTATTTTGTGTTTAGTCTAAAGTGTTTTTTGACTTAATTTATTCAATGCAGTACAATGACATTGCCCGGACAGCATTTAATAAGTTGAGTGAGGAAGAAATGAGGAAGCGAAAGGAGGAGTATTTGAAAGAGAAAGAAGAGTATGAGAAGAAATAGAACGTCTAGGAAAGCCGATATTGCGAAAAGCACGTGTTCAAATCAAGGTAAATACACGGCATGATTCATCAAACACGGATACGAAACTTATATTAGTCTAATGCATATATCTAAAAAATGGTGTAGAATCAGAAGTACACTATCCGATGCTCGCCAAAGCAGATGTCAAGCTTCGTTTCACGAATCGATGAAACTAAGAAGCAGCAGATTAGAGACATAGGATTTGGAGGGCTGCTAGACATACAGTGTCACTGGATTCCTAGTGGCATAGCCACCTGGCTTGTTGACAACTTTAATCCGACATTGAGCAGTTTAAATATACATGGAGATGGTGTGCTACCTTTAACGTCAAAGGATATCAGTTTAATCCTGGGGATCCCGAACGAAGGTCCCGTTCCAGTTGAAGACACCGATACAACCGAGGTTGGGGGAACTGGACCAAGTCATAGGACATACAAATGGAATGAGCTCCCAAATGAGTTGGTAGCCATGAATGCAGGGGAAGAATTCTTAAGACTATTCGTGGCATTTTGTTGTGGATGTCTACTGGTTCCAACCACTAGAGCCGAGCACAAAATAAAGCTTTGGAACTGTACGCAATTGGTTGATAGGGTAGCCAGATTGAACTGGGCTGAGTATGTGAGGATCGTACTATGCAATAAGGTGCTAGAGGTGCAAAAGAAAAGTGAAAAGCAGCACCAATACGTTGGCGGTTGTATCTTCGTTCTGCTGGTAAGATTAGACAGTTGTAGTCATGACGAAATATGCTCTAATTGTTACACAGTGCACCAGAGAGTTAATTAGTTTTGCGTGCCTTCATAACTACTGTCTGTATTTCCACATTTTATCGAATTCAGTGCGATGGATTGATTAGATTATGCTCAAATGAATGCGTCTACGATGATGTTTTAACAGTGTGGTCAAGTTTATCTACAGTTGAATTAATTGCTGTATTGTATTGCAGATTCATTATCTTGATCGGGTACAAATACTGAAGCATAAAGTGTCGAGGACTACTCCGCGAGCTAAGGCATGGACAGATGCTCTGATCTCTGAAAGGGATGCACTTGAGATTAAAAATCTTGGAGCTTATGGAAAAGGAAAACTGGTAAAATGTTATATATTGTTGACCTCATTTCATATAAAAGGTAGTGGTCTATGTAGTCCAATGTTTTTGCTATTGAAATGGTTGGTTTAATTTGTTGTTAAAGATTGGACAATATGATCCGGATGATAATGAATATGATGGGCAGAGTACTGAACTACCCCTGATTTGGTAGGGATGCTGATGAACAGCGGGCACGCCGATATCGGTGTAAGTGGGTCTGTTCCATGATTTAATGAAATTTGTTGTTTGATTAGACGTAATTACTGCATATTGTAAGAAATATTATTGGTTATTGATAGGCCTATCAACTTCATTCATGTTGTAGTATCATGTTAATATGTGATACCAATCCCAATATTACATCCCTGTCCAGAGAGTTATTAAAAATTAAGTCACATGAATGGAAATATAGAAATATAGTGATGTCTTGGCCAATCATGTTATAAATGTCTGAAGTTTCAATGATCCCGGGTGACCATTTTATTTTTTAGTATATAAGTTACAGTTATAGAACCTATGGCCGCAATTCAAATGTTAAATTAAGAACCTTTGCGTAAATGTACTATTGTATATGCCTGTATTGTATTCCATTGTTGAGAGCATGTGGCTCATTTATGGATTGATAATTTCATCATCTAACTGCAGGCTGAGCTAAATGAGCTGTATAACATTGCTGTTAGTAGCCAACGAAGGATATTGAAGATTGCAGAAATCCTCTCCTCTCAGCCGAGAGCAAAAGCTTCCACTTCTGAGCCTGAAGCATTGGACAAAGGAAAAAAACCTGTACAGGAGGACTATACAATGCACAAGAGTCCTGATACCGAAGAAGAGCTGGAATTTCAATCTGCCGAAGAAGGGGCTAACGACGAGGATGATGATGCTGAAGAAATTGATGCGAAAGGGTCTGATGAAGACGAGCATAATGCAGTGCAGGCCGAGAAAGACGATGCCAATACGAGGACAAATATTGAAGGTATCCCAGACCCAGAGCTGAATGAAGATGTAATGGACGTAGAGAATCCAATTCCTACCTCATCAGTCGTACCCGATAACATCAGTCGCGGATTGGAACAAGGGACCACCATGACAACAACTGCGCAGGGAAGCATTATACAGCTTCAAGAGCAAGAGCAGGAGCAATACAGGTCAAACGTCATAGAACCTGCCGAAGAGGGTCAATGTACGGTGCAACCACCTTTGCACGCTACTGCATCGACGTCACATCTGCTTGAGCAAGAAATACCACGAAGGTTGCGATCATATGGTCGAAAGTGGAAAGGTTGGTATACTATTATTATTCATAAGGTTCTAATTCAAGTAGTATGACTGTAACATCTATTATCATATACGGTAACTGTGTTTATACCATCATGATGGTCTGAACTCTTGCTTGTCATCATCGAAAACTTGTTAGGCATACTGTCATACCCTGTCCGATGTGAAACACATATGAAGTTGATGTAAAAACGTAATTAGGCATCGTAAGAAAGTATGACTTTATTCATGTTAAGAAATTAGTGTGTTTCGAAAAATGGTAGTTACATTGCGGTGGAAAAATGTTACAAAATAGTTATTGAATAGTTACAGTGTGTTTAAAAATTGTTACCAAAAAATTTGGTAACTTATAGATTAAAAATTAGTATGTTTGAAGAATGTTTACATTGTGCTTGAAGTTTGTCACAAAATAGTTACCTGAAAGTTACAGTTTGCTCTATTGAATACAAAACTCCATATTCGGGGATCGTTAGTCTCGAAATTTATTTTACATTATTGTACAATAGTTACCGGAAAGTTATACTGTGTTCGAAAGCTGTTACGAAATAGTTAATGGGGAAGATGCTATTTCATAATTAATGCAAAGTCCGTAATTCAAGAATGTTAGTTACGAAGTGTTTGTAACTTGTTACATTAGTGATTATTTAGACGAAAGTTGAATGTTATTGAAGACTGTTAGTCATTATAATTAATAGATAAGTTATAGTTTCTAAAATTAAAACATAACTCCATATTAAATGATTGCTGTTTAAATGTATGTTTGTAGGTTGATACTCACTTATTTATTGGTCAAAGTGCATTTGAAAACTCTTAGAAACAGTTAATTTAGCATACTGTTATGGTGTGATTGAAGCCTGTTACAAATTAGTTATTGAGAAGTTATAGTGTGTTTGAAAATTTATCACAACTGTTTGAAAAGTGTTAGTTACAGTGTGTTTGAAGAGTCGTACAAATAGTTCTTAGGACAGTTACATTGCATTTGAAAAATAATCGATTGGTGTTTGATGACTGCTAATTGCATTGTGTCTGAAGAATGAAGCAAAATACCTTATAATTTGTTAGATGACAACAAATGAATGTCATATGAAATGCATGTTATTTGCCTTTTGTAGGAGGCCTTGACGTTGAGGTGAAGCACAAGTCTACATGTGCAACAAAGAAGAGCACCGTTCTGCGGTCAGCAGAGTTCATTCTACCAGCACCTGTGACAGTTAGCCTATACGAAAAAAATATGGCTGCATATGCATGGGATCCGGACCAAAATCCCAAGTCAGATTCTTGACAAAACTATTAATTCGATCTTGTGATCCATTTACTACAATAAGTACGCGTGTGGTTCATAATAAGATGGCATAGAAAAACAGATTGAATATGGATGAGATTCGAGTTCATATACATTAGTCAGATTTTCGTGTTTTGGAGTAGGAGTAATAATTATTAGTAAATCGTTTAATTGTGTCTTGGATGTGATAAGGACATACTTGTTCAAATGTATCAATTTTCGCTGACTCGGCTTGACTTGAAGACACTGGAAAATGGCATGCATGTGTCTAATCGGGTCAGTAGTTCATTACTTTTAGTGAAAAAGTTTGATTATGTATCTATTGATTGGAATAGTCATACATAAACTCACCCAAGCAACACTCAATTATATGTTTTGATCACCATTTGCCATTGATTAGGTGATTGATATGTTTGCCCGTCTCATGAATTGGGGTGGAAGAACTGCCAAAATTAGGAAGCTTGAACGCTACATCGTAGAACCTGTTGCAGTTGTGAGTTTGAAATTTGGACTGCATCCTACAGTTGTGTTAAAGTTTTTCATCATCATATCTGAATTGGTATTACGATCTAACGCACCATTATTAATGTCTTCTATGCACTTTTCACTCCGCTATGTTATTGGTTGCAGGAAGGAATTTTAAAAATGGGAAAATTCGACAAGCTCTCTGATGCCAGCTTATCTGCTAAGCTTCTAAAGCTCTTCAAGGTTCGCAATAACAATACGGGGGTTGATCCTGCAAATTGTGATTGGGTATGCAATTATCAGTTTTAATCCAAAACTTCTTATGTAACTGTTGAACATTCAAAACATGTGTGAACTCGGTTATGTAGAATGACCTGTCTGACCTTTTTCATACCTCATTTGGCGTAGATACTTGTGCCAGTATGCATAGAGGGGTCTTGGTTTGTCTACAGCTTTGGTGTCTCAGAGAAAGAAGTGCACGTGCTAGACCCTGATAGCACTCAAGCAAAGAGCAAAGACATTAGTGTACTGAATCGACTGGTATGTTGGACAAATTGCTAAATGCATTACACGATATGACAGTGACACATTAGTGGATTGTAATCAGTTTTACATAATCTTTGGTGATATAGAAACGTGCACTGGGTTTGGTCGTGGCGGCAAAGTTTGGCAAGGAAATTGACTTCTCCAGTTTCAAATTTTCTGTTGCCGATATCCCTCATCACTCACCCAACAAAGTGTAAATAGTTTGACTTCTCCCGTCATTATTGTTAGAGCGTGTACTAAGTTTTTTGTCCAACATATATACCATAACTGACTAATGAGAAGACAACGTGAACAGGTGTGACAGTGGTGTTTTAGTTATGACATTCCTAGAGCATTGGAGCGGAAGGTTGGCTGTTCGGCTTACAGAGGTATTACAATTGATATCCCTTTTCTCCCTACAATCCATCTGAAATTGATTTAATGCTTGTTACCTCGACACTCAACTATACTAATTCCTACCTCTTGTGCTGATAGGAAAATGTTGGCAAGTATCGAGTGCTATACACAGCTCGATTGTGTAACTCAGCGGAGAACTCAAAGTTTCCGGACAGCTTCGCAAACCTGCAAGTACCTAAACGGGCGCAGTTGAATGTTGGTAATGCCTGATTTATAAGTATTGATGACTGGGAGAGAAGGAAGTTCACAAAATTGCATTTGACGTGCTTTTGTATATTATTACGTGTATATGATAGCTTTTGGATTGCTGTAACTAATTTTATTTTGGAGTCTACTGAGAAGGACCTTTCTTTTGAGACAGTAGTTTTGTTTTTCTGGAGACATTAGCATCAATACTGATTAGCAATTTGTATCGTGGTGCTGTTTATTTATCATTTGTGGCCATAAATTATGAATTTAATTCAGGTTTTATGTTGACACTAGAATAATGTCAGTAATAACATTAACGGAGCATTAATTGGTTCAAATGTGTCGTGACTCTATGGTTCAAAGATGCTCGTCGTGATTCTGTGCCAACTATACTGGAACCTACCTTGAACAATGTGTAATTATAGAACAAGCGCCCAATTGTAAGGCTATTTGTTCGTTATGCAATTGGATGTAACTTGTCAGTAAATAATTGACATATGAACAAGTCAGTAAATAATGCAACGATTCATTTGACATGGGTATATACAAGTTGATGGGTATATACACCAAATACTTTAAATTTGACAAGTTGTACGCAGAAAATAATAAAGGGATTGACCCTCATCCAAAGGGAGAAAAGGCAGGGACGGTTACCCTCTGTGACAGTTAATGGCCAAGATTTGGCTAACAAAATTTGTTAGGGTCAGAATTTAACGTGTGCTACTCTTGTAACTGATTACCAACAAGGGGCCACCATGACAACAACTACACAAGGAAGCATTATACAGCTTCAAGAGCAAGACCATAAGCAATATAGGTCAAATGTCATAGAACCTGCCGAAAAAGGTCAAGCAACGGTGCAACCACCTTTGAACGTCAGTGCATCGACGTCACATCTACATGAGCCAGAAATACACACTATACATTTGACTAAACGTTGAGTCTATTCTCTCGTTAATAGATGGTTGCCATACCTTCATCTACTTACCCAGGAGTACTATCCCGTGGAGAACAACATGAAATGACATAGCAAGCAGTTGGTCAAGTTGCCAGAAGAAACCATTTACTATGCATGGTCTGAAATAGGTGCTCTGTTAAAAATTTTTATTTCTTTTTTTCTCCCACCTAATTCTTTATCAGTAGATCCTTCCTTTCATCCAACCAAAAAGCAGTAGGTATTAGCATAGTCATGCAATCCACAAACGAAGGATCTCATACAAGCTCACCATCAAATGTTCGGCAAAAAAGACGAAAAGTATCGTTGGATCTAACAAATGCCATAAGCAAGTACGAAACACCAGATGGGAGGATTTTATATGGTACCAAACGCGAGTTCAGAAAACGCTCCACTTAACACCAACAACTCTCTGGGACTAGCTGGTCACATTTTTAAAAATACCGTCAACGATCATCTACCGTCTGGCTATTTCGTTATGGACCATGAACCCATATGGGAGCCTGTTCGTGAGCGAAGAATGGAATTAGAGGTATTTTGTCGCTGGCATGGCATCCGCGTCCCGAGAACAAGGTCAGCGGATCTTGTTATAGGACCACAAGCCAATGATGCAAGCGTATTACATAGACTACAGCGAGAAGTTATGCAGATGGAGCGTAGGCTTCACAGGTTCCACGAGATCCAGGCCGCAAAAAGACATGGTATTGGAAAAATATTTTGATGTTCAACACATTTTAGCAGATCCCATGCTTATATCGGACCCGGACCTATCTGACTTTACTGAATCAAGCGACGATGACTTTCAAAGGTACATACCCCACTGTCTAATGCATGACGGCGTTCCCAGGTGTTGTATGGGATACAACTGATAACAAGGGATGTAGTCCAATGTTCATCAGGGTAGCGATAAAACTATACTCTTTATAATCTCTACTCAAACAAATTGTTTACCATATTTGGATATTAATCATGCCTGTTAAACAGTCGTAACTAGTTGTAACGCAACAGTAACATATCCCTTACTGGTTGTAACCCATTGTGTACTATTCGTTCTTCCTTTTTGTGACATTGTAAAACTTCGTTTTAACGTTACAAATTAATTCTCCAAGGAATCATTTTCTTATGCGCACCTATTACCAACATGTGGTCGTGACCTGGCTTGACCATAATTCAATTAACCTAAAAACTTGTAATACCAATTGATGTGCCTGTGATACATCATGTCAATGGTGCGCTAAATTCGTCAAGCGATACAAAACAAATGGCCTAAATGATAATATTTTAATAAAAATAGCCCAATAATAATTCGAATTTAGCATCGTAACAAAATCAAGACAATTTATACTTTAGACTGTGTTATCTTATACATCGTACCTTTGGCGGTGCGATCTATGCCAATAAATATGTTATTAAGGTATGCAATTGAATGTAGTAGAATGGTATACATATCACGACAGCTATTCAACTGTTATAGTCGATTTAGTGAAAAATATCCGATCACAAAAAACACGTTCAATTCTATTGTAAAATTGTTACTTCAATTTTCTACCAACTTTATAATTTTCTAACAATTTTATATAACCCAATACAAACTATTGATGATTACTACCACTAGATGCGATTACAATTGTAATCCACTTGTTTAAATTTGAAAAGAGTGAAATATCAATGGTGCCTGTACAACCTCGTCAATAAGTTGTAACACCTTATTAATTGCTTGTAACGTACATATGCAGTATTCCCAAGTTAGGACAACCACTTAATGTCTCGTTCAAAAAATATAATTACACATCATTCATCAACCTTATTCTCGGGGGAGGCGACGTCAACGCGAAGTTGCAATCCCTGGGTGTTATTTTTTCCCTGAAATGCATAACGATGGTAAATCATCAAATATTATTAATGAAACATACGATTAATGATATACGATATCCAAATCCCCAATTAACAACAGTACATAAATATGTGTTGTAACGATAAAAGTTTATCACCTGGGGTGAAGGTGTAAATACATGATATGCATCAACATCACAGTGTGTTGAAATTGCCCCACGCTCCTCCTACATTATATAGTATAAGTAATCGATTGTCAACAAATCATTACCAGAGCCTATATTGCTCACTTATAAAGTTAAATTGGACTAGACATTATAACAAAAATGATATATCAGACCATTAAGACATTTCTGACGGAGTTATGCTTGGAAAAAATAGAAAATCTGGGATGCATCCATTCTGGAGGGACACTTGCAGGAGGCCCCTGATTAGCCAAACGGTGGACCTTGGAATAATAAAAAATAATACGTTATTAAAGCGAGCATACGTTAACTACATAATTTGCATGATTTGACAGCCTTCGGGAGCTCACTGTTACAATTAAAGAAAAAAAAGTAGCTCTACTACATGAACAAGAAGGTTTTATTTTAACTACTAAATGTATGCATACCATTTGACTTTCATCGATATCGGGAGCAACAGCATTTGGAGGGCCATTCACTGTCTGACTCATTGAATGCGTCTACAAATTTCGTATGGGCAAAATCATTGTATAAGACGAACAAAATACGTATATCAGGAGGGATGACGGCCGTAACAACATTATCACACAATGTACCATCAATGTAACTATTTATGCTGTTAGAAACATCCAAATAAAAGCAAGAGTCATGTCCATTTTATACTAACCGAAACAGAGTCAGTAGATGAACGGCATCCCATAAACATGTATTCCTCAAATGAAACCGATGTCGGCTCCGATTCTGAGACCTACAGTATTGACACGGCAATAATATTATTTCATAATGAATGATACCTAAACTTTAGTTAATAGTATAACGATAACTTAGTTTTAGCATAAATGTTCCCCAAGTACCAAAATTTGATCCATACCGTAGTCTGTGTAGTTCTTGATAATCTAGATTTTCTTTTTACTCTGTCAAATTTATCGACCCAACTTCGCATCACTCTACTTTTCTTCCCACCACCTCGTTTTTTAATGCCTCTTGCGACTACTGCCTCCCCCATTTCATTCACAATTTCAATTTTATCCCGTTCCTCCATATTCAGATTTTTTTGATTTTGCAAAGGTTGCTCTTCGCTTTCTGAGAGGAGGAGCTCAACTCTCTTTGCCAAATCGGATATGACAGTGATTGCTACTTTGCTGGTGTCCTCCGACATTGCTGCTCGAGTTGCGACCTTAATCATGGCTGGAGCGAGCTCCCGATAACGAGTTGAAATCATTATTTTAGGATCAGCCACAACTTCCCGTCTTCGCCGATCAAAACAGTCTCCAGCCCGAGCTCTTTTTGTCCATCGCCTCTTAATGTATTCAGGAGGAATTATTTTTATGCCCACAGTATCAAACACCTTCAACGCGTGCCCACATAAAATGCCTTCATTCTCGTATTTTTTGCAACTGCAACGTACACTTAGATCATTCCGATTGAATACCACTATTCTTTCAGGTCCTCCATCATACCTCATGACCGCAAACTCCACAAACATCGCTGCATCTTGTTGTCTCAATATAACCATAGCTGTTGACTCGCCATATTCATTTTGGAATGCAACAAATACGGTTGGTGAATACGTCTCTGATGCATGCACAAGCATAGGTGTTTGCCTTAACCCTACCATGGGGAGCTTTTGCCTCATTTCATATTCTGCGATCAGTTCATTATGTCTCTTTTCATCAACCACCCGATTGAAATGTCTAAAGAACTGCACAAGGTCATGATCCAGTTTCAAATGATTTTTAATTGCTGCATTTAGGCTTTCGCTGAGTTGGGTGCTTCGCATTCCCGCGGTCCATCTTTCTTTCATCATGCACCTTGCCCATTTATCACGAATTCTATACAACCCGGAGAGCCATTCATTATTTTCAAGATTGTGTTTCTTCACCATCGCCTCCCACACCCTATTGAATTGTTCCACTTCTTCAAACTCATACATGCATGCACCAAACATGTATGGAAGATCACTATTTTCCTTGTAGTGATTGCCAAGATGTTTCATAAAATTACGCCTTATGTGAAACGTACATAGACCGTGAAATGTTTCAGGCATAACAACTGAAAGAGCGGCTGCCATGGCATGATCTTGGTCGGTTAGTATGGTACTTGGACGCTTTCCGCACATTGCTTCTAGAAATGTACCAAACACCCATTTGAAAGAATCTATAGTCTCATCATACATAAGGGCAGCACCGAATATCACAATTTGCCTATGTTGGTTAAAACCCACAAACACTCCAAGTGGCCGGTATTCTTTATTTGTTTTGTAGGTTGTGTCGAATGTGACTACGTCTCCAAAAAATTTGTAGTCAATTAACATTCCTGCATCAGCCCAAAAGATATTCGTTATCTGCTCTTCACAGTCCAGCTGTACGGCATGAAAAAACGATGGATTCTCGAGTGTTTGCTCTTGAAAATAATTCAGCATGCTACCTGCTTCTCCATATTTCAAACTCCTTTCCCGTCGAGTACGAAGATATCGTTTCAGGTCTTCCCGAGTATATCCCACATTTCCCATCCCACCTGCCTCCTTTCCCATAAGCTCATGGCTCTGTTTCAATGAAAGCCCAGCGTCCTCGCTTATTTCAGCTTGGAATCCTTGAGCCTCGCTCACTTTTCTTTGTGATGGCATCATGTGCGCACATTGAGCAATGTGCAACTCATGGTTATGCTCTAAAACAAGATCATGCACACGGTACTTCATTGTTCCTCTAAACAACACAATAACCATTTTAGCTCCACACCCTGTTTTCGTCGGAGCTCGTGTCCTCTTTGGCATCACATCACCTTCGTACTTGCGCTTCACACCTTCCTTGCAGCAACTATATCTCCTAGACGTGGTCACGCCGTCTTTGTCTTTATTCAGATAGTCTTTACGTACACTAAAACCCATTTTAAAGGCATATTTGTTGTAAAACTTGTACGCATCCTCTTCGCTGTTGAACTCCATTCCTAACTCAGGGGTCCCATCTTCTGCCAATTTGCTGCAATCCATTACTTCTGATCCTGCCAATTATGCATCAAACACCCTAATTTGCAACACTTCATGAATTGTATGTACATAAACGACAACATAAATGTATATTACCATTCATAATGTGTTATGAATCATACATTACTCGTATACCAAATTCTATTATTACGCTATCAATATGATTAATGATTCACATCATCTTACTTTTACTCTAAGACAATCTGTGTACAAATACAACTCCATGTACACTAACTTATACGGATTGTAATGTATTGGTCACACGATGTAAGTCTATTTTAACTGTATGTACATCCACGCTGGTGATTATATTTTGATTCTAGATTCTTTAGCTCACTGGACCTTATGTCATTCGTTAATAACAACCGCATAAGCCAACTCCGCATTTTCTACTATTTCTATATTTTGAGGGCCAAACAATCACTTTCTACTCATTGTAATATATTTTTTACATCATGTAATTTACTTACAATACAAGGTTCACCCATTTATTATTCACATATATGTCTTTTCCTCAGTTTCACCTCATTCAACTCTACACCTCTATTTTATACACACTACACGGTCAAGAGAGGGACAAACTAATATTACTCCATGAGCATGGACCAATTACTAGATGCACAATGATTCATATCAATTGTAATACGGTGGCTATAACATGTAACTAATTTACAACAAGATGTACATTCATTCACTTGTTAAATGTGACTTTGTTTCTCTCATCTTTCCCTAATTCCGTTCGATGGTTTATTTGAATACATACCCCTAGGTCTTCCAAAAACTACTATCCCTTTATAGTTCATCACTGAAAAACTAAATGGTCACACACACAGATACGGTACATATATTTAATATAGTACAACTTCACTATTCTTGTATCATCTTCATATTATGTCTTCAGTGACTCTAATTTCATCCTTCATTTAACAGATGTGCATTTGGGTGACAAATTATTGGCCACAGTTACTGACATGGTTCAGTCATGTTACCTTGGTCTGCTAATACGCTTCACGTTTCACCGAAGTCGGAGAGCGTAGCTGCATCTGCTATTAAGTTGAAGGACAAAATCTGGCTTCGTGAGATTTTGTCCTTCCTCTGTTTGCTTCTACCTTACCGCCTGCCTTGCGCGCATTCAAAATAGATACAATACTCTTATACCCAGTTGAAAACCACAGCTGCTTCTGCTATTCAGTTTTCCGTCCAAACTTTGGCTTCATCTCTGTTTGCTTCTACCTTGCCGCCTGCCTTTCCACTCACTTTTCTGTCAATTGCTATTTTCATCAGAGTAGACTACACTCACTTCACTAGAAAGAGCTAGTAAGTCGAATTCCACTCGAACTTCAGCTTTCTACCTTCAGTGAGCGGTCGGTCAGACTGTCAGAGTAGAGCTCCTTCAGAAGCACGCCAAGACTCTTCCCTCAGTTTTGTTTTCTGCGGCTAATTCAAAATTTCAACTTGAATTTCAAAATCTACTTCTCTTCCGTTTGCTCCGTCTGCTCACGTTTGGAAGTCAACATTTTTTTATTTGGAACGGTGCCGTTTTTCTGCCCTGCTTCAGCCTTGCTGACTTGGCTCATTTGTCTCCTCACGTTTTTTATTGTGAGGAGACCGTTCAGGAGCGGTCGTCTGAGGACCGCTCCTGCCCCGTATCCTCCAATGACCTGCTACGATTGGATGTTTACTATTTGCTGAGAGTTAGGTTGTTCTTTGTATAAATTTCAACCACTTGATCAATTATTTTTTGTACTTTCATCATATATTCACCATTAGATTGGACCATTGACTACTTTTTTAGATGAAATTTTTTATAACAGTAAACAAGAGGACTACATTTGACGAAGCAGATTAAAGCTCAAAAGCTTTTATTCATTTTGTCTATTCTCATAGCTTCCTTGTTGGTCATTTCCATCAAACAAGGAACACAAAGTGTGCAGCATCTCCTTTTCCTATTGCTTGGTGAACTCTTGTCTGCATTGCTCTTTTATTTAGTTATTCAGTTATTTGTTAGCTTTGTAACATGCTTCTTTGGATGAACGTTTAATGCTTTATTTTTGTACCTTCCAGCTCATTATTCTGCATCTCGGATTTCCAAATTGTTTACGACCAATGAGTACATCCCAATGAAAACTAGCTGTGCGTGGCACAACCCACCCCTACTAGTATATCAAAAGAAATATTGCGCTAAATTTCGGAGAGTTGTACACTTGTACTGCAATATTTAAGACCAAAAGCAAAGAAAATGGACTCGGGACCACGGTCCATATTATTTTCATTGGAGCACTGAGGCAAGAGATGAAGGTGAAAAGACAAGGAAAAAGTTTGCGTCTCTGAAACATTAATTATTACCTATACCAACTAAGAACAAAATGGCTTGATGGCAAATAAAGGGATTAGAGTTCAGTGTACACAACTACGAGAGTGTGCAAAATCGAAAAGTTTGGATTTATCGATCGAATTTAAATTGAAATCAAAATTTTTGAAATCGATAAATCAGAAAATGGAATAGAAATCGAGTTTTTCGTTTTCGAACTGTATGAATTTGGTTCGAATTTAGTAATGAATTTTCTCAAATCGAAAATTGAATACCTATTTCGATTTCAAATTCGTATGTTCTATATATGTGTGTTTAATATAAAATTTATATCATTTAATAATAAATCTAACTAATAATTATATTATATAACATTACAATAATAAATTTTATTAAGTTAGTTGTATATTAAGTTATAATTATAAACATATATTATACAAAAGTTAGCATTTAGTTTAGTGATAAGAATATATTTTACGTATTTTTTAGTGTGTTTTATTAGTTAATTTTGAGTTGATTATTTAGTTTTATAATTAAAATAAAGAGGTTTTTGGTAAAATTATATATTTTTGGTAAAAGTGGATAATATTGCATTTCTATTGATTTTAATGGTAAAAACTTCATTTTTATGCAGGAATGATGATTCAATCACCAAAGGATGTCAAATGAGGTAAAAATAGAGATTTGGTGATGAATTCAAGTGGCAACAAGAAGAATGAAGTGAAAAACGTTCAAGTGAGGAAATGCAATACAAGTCAGTTTTGACACTCTTCAGTATTTTGACCATATCTGGAGCTACACTTATTGGATTGAGGTGATCTTTATACCATTTTAAAGCTAAGAAAGAGACCTACAATTCGTATGAAGACATCGAAATCCATTTCTGCCATCTTCATGGGCAAAACGTTGGAATACAGAAGCTGCATTCTGTGGTCGGAAGTTAAAACAGAGGTTTGAACAGGTGACAGTATTTCGATCATATCTCAGGCTACAAAGCTCTGATTTGGATGATTCTTGAAGCATTGGAAAGCTAACTCAAAGGGCTACAACTTTTGTGTTTTGCACAAAAGCTAGTTCGGCCTTTATCATGGAGAAAATTGCAGTTGAAATAAGGCCAGAGTGAAAACGCGAGTAGACAAAACGCGAGTTTATGCCGCGTTTTTTGTAGGCGCGTTTTATAGCCGAAATTCTGCAATTTGACTCAGCCATTTCTCTTGTGTTCATACCACTTTCCAGCTATAAGATGCAAGGGAATTCGGTGCACATGCTTCAGAAGACAAAAGGGCAAGAAAAGTGGCTTATTTTCAAGTCAAAAAGATTGGTTATTGACTATCCTAACAAAGTTGAGATTTGGGAATCAAAAGGTGGAATTTGACTTGGAAAAATGGAGCTCTTGAGCAGTTTTTATGCAGAGACATTGGGAGATGTCTGGACATCCATAGGTAGCCAGATTTTCTGATAGCAAATTCTCTCTAGCTAGCAAATATTGAGAGAAGAGACATACGGGAGAAGCTTGAAGTTGCAGAAATGTAGCTCTTTTCATCTTCCTAGTGTTAGTTTAGCTTAGTATAGAATAAGATAGTTCATCCATTCTTGTTATTAGCTAGATGAAGAAGAAGATGGAGGATGAAGTATGCAAGGAAGAAAGCTCATGTGACAAGGGTTGTATTCCTTCCAAATCTTTATCTTTTGTACTTGATTCCAAGTTTAGTTAATATACAAGTTCTGGATTTTGTGTTTATTATGTATCTCTAAAGTTTATATCTTGGGTTTGGTTGAATTTTCTATAATTGTTAGTATTTATTATTTGGTTATTTGATTGCTATGATTTGAGCAAGTTATTTAGCACTTTGGCTCTTTGAATCATGATTAATCTGGTACCATTAATTGTGATTATCTAAGGTGTTGTTTCTGCAATGAAAATTGAGATTTCACACTAGTTCAAGAAGTGCTAAATATAGAGAGTACACTCACGAAAGTAGAAGTACACCTATGTGATTTTTAGTGATTCATTTCATATAATTTCACCGAAGAAATGAACTTGTAACTAATTTCATAACCATGAGAATATGTATGGATTAGTTATAAGTACAGTTGATTCATTACGAAAGTAGGATTCAAATGGATAAGGAAATTACACCATAACTAGCATAGATGTAGTATTCAATGATCCAAATATAGCACTTGCATGAGTAGTTAGGGACACCACAACCTAAGGAGCTTTTATTTGTTATTTTGTATAATTTCAGTAGGTTAAATTTGTTATAATTCATTGATAGTCTAAGTAATAGAGAAGTTTTGGTAATACCAGTAATTGTTCACTCTTCCCTGTGGGATCGACTCGATATATACCCTAAACTACTAGTTGACCTGTATACTTGCAGTGAACGGGTGTAATTCGATTTTTTTTTAACTTGTATGTATGTAAAATACCCGTCATTTAGCAAAACTTATATATAATTATAATACAAAAATTAGAAATACAAAACAATGTTATAATTCGACTTTCTTTTCTATTGCTGTCCTAGAAGCCAAAAAGTTAATTTGGTCCCAATGTTCTCCTTAATTCTGTAGACAGCCATGCCATTTTCAAAACATTTTATTTTTCCTCATCAATGAAATAACAAAAGGTATATCTTGAACCTCTTTGAATCATAATCCCATCTCAAAATATCTGCCTCAACCAAAAAAGGAATACAACCTTGTTTCCTGGAAGGAACAATGACAAGGTGATATTGTAATTAGTACACCGAAACCATGCTAGAAAAATCATCGGGGGGTAGAAGGGACTGGTTCAAGTTTCTCCGATAACTTTGGATTCTGAAATGCCTTATCCACCCTTCTTGTTTAGGGTGCTAAAAATCATAGTTTAGGTGGTAAAAATTAGGGTGCATGTTGCAATTAACCCTACTAGATACTGTTTGTTTCAGTTAATATGCTGCTACTCATCAAAGTATTAAATTAACATTTCCATGTTGAAAATGGTAGCATTTGAGTCTATTGTTTTGATTAAGGACAACGATGGAGAAAGGGAGATGAGATGACAGGATAATACAAATTG
Organism: Coffea eugenioides; assembly: GCF_003713205.1. Classification (NCBI taxonomy): domain Eukaryota; kingdom Viridiplantae; phylum Streptophyta; class Magnoliopsida; order Gentianales; family Rubiaceae; genus Coffea; species Coffea eugenioides. The sequence goes on from NW_020861649.1 coordinate 20,664, forward strand.
ACACATGTTCGTTTATAATACTCTTTCATTAAAATCATTCAGATCATTGACCAATACAAATTGATACTCTTGGAAATAAACTCAAACACCTAACACCTTGAACAACATGAGCAAGTTTTTGACACTTCAAATCTCTTTATAGTTTGCTAATAGCTTTTGCAGAACCTAAATTTAGGGTTCTAATAATAATTAGTACGTTTAGGATTTTAGAATTGAAGGGATAAAATAATCACTCAAAATATTTAGTGGAAGAAAAGAAAATAAATAGTACACACTATTATTAAAATCTCAAACAATGCGAGAAAATCGCACCACAATAAAACCTTATCAACACTTTTGGATTCTCTTAAGAAAATGCCTCAACTAATGTCCTATTTATAACTTATTGAGACTTGTAAAATAAGAAATCACTTGCATAAGAAATTACCAAATAAAACACAAACTCCTAAATAACATAACTACTAAAAACCTTACTCCAATAAATGCAGTAAATAAATAAATGGGTTCTTCTAGGCTTGGTTTATTTTATCAACTTTGTATTTCGTAAATAATTTCTCAGCAATTTTTTCTTGATCAAAGTTTTCAATCATCTTCAAAGTCACCATATTTACCATCAATATAAGTGCCAAAACATAGAAAATCATAGATTGCTTTCTTGCCAAAATTATCACCTCCAAATAATTCAAAAATTCCACTACCATAATTAGTAAAATAAACTTCACATTATCAATTGACTCCAGATATTTTTTTCACATTTAAAATTTAACTAAAATATGTATGCATATTTGTGCTTATAGGAGCCGATATAGAAAACTTTTCATCATCAACCAAATTTTTAAAAACTTCAGCTGTTATTTAACAATTCATATGCCTAAATAAATTTTTTTTTTCTCTTCTGTCTAGTTTTCTTGGTTTTTCTAGATGATTAACCAATCAAATACTTCAATCTAACAACCAATTCTTCTCTAATTTCTGTCATGACATCTATAGCAATTTGATAATTCCTATATCAATCTTATGGTCGAATTCTTTACTAACTACATATTTCAGGACCAACCTCATGCCTAACTCAATCAACTAAATATTTTTTTGGCAAACCATGTGCCTTAATTTTCTAACAATGGAAACGCTTAGAACTAAACTCGTAGTTTGGCTCTGATACTAATTGTATAATCAAAATTTCAGGTTTTAGTAATAATTAATGCATACTGAAGAGATAAAATAATCACTCAAAATATTTATGAAAAAAGGAAGAAAATAAATAATACGCACTATTATTGAAATCTCAAATAATGGAACAAAATCACACCAATCTTACTGTTTTTGGACTTTCTTAAGAAAATTTCCCATCTATAACTTAGTGAGACTTGTAAAATAAAAAATCACTTGCATAAGAAATTATTAAATACAACACAAACTCCTAAATAACACAACTGCTAAAAACCTGCATCAATAAAACTAGTAAATAAATAAATAGGTTCTTCTCACTTGATTTATTTTGTTAACAGCTCTGCTCTTATCCTAATTGGAAATGACATTCTCACGTTCCACAACCACCTTCTCACGTTCCAGTAGCTGCAACAGGAGATAGTGGCACTGGACAATCACGTGCATGCACAATTTTCCCTTTCTAAAATTACATGGCAATGGATACCTCTGACTTCTCATCATCCTCCAGAGAAAATGTCTTCAAATGAAATTTCTTAAATTTTTCTTCAGTAACTTGATCCAAATGATCCATCATTTCTCTTTCAAGATAGTTTTGGGAATCACCAACCTGACCTTCCCTGAAAAAGATCTTGTTTTCTATGACCGGAAACCCGAACCCTGAGTGTGATCCTGTTTTATTCACATCCAGATTGCTCAGATTCTTAAAACTACAGAAATCTACCACTTTACTTACCAGGCTTTCACCTTCTTTGTCCGTTGTGAAAGGCATCCCCAAGAATTCTGCTAATCTCTTTGTTTGGAAACAAGGCTCTTTCTTCAAGTCTTCATATCTAATAAAGAATACTCTTTCAGGCCATTCTATACTTGCTTTCCAATACCCCAACACATGATTCCAGTATGGTCCATATGGTGAAACACCCTTAGAGAACTTTTCAAATGTCTCTGCTAATGAAATTCGTGGCACTGCTTCAGGTTTCAGCTTGTTTACAAAGTGCCAACATGACACTAACACATCCTTCGGGTCTCGATAAACATAGACAATATGGCAGCCTGAAGATTTTGTCGATTCTGGTAAAGAGGTGTAAGGAATGTGAGTGTGCATGAGAGAATTGGGTGGCTTTGGGTTTACAGGATTCGCGGCGGCATATGATTCCAGCATGGGAACCAGTTCATGAGGGTTTGCCGTTAGCAAAGGATTTTGATCGGGATGACTGATACATGTACGATTTGTTATGGTGAAAAGAAGTGCCTTTAGCCAGGTTGTTCCCGATTTTGGATATGTGGCCAAGAGGATGTCACTTGGTTTTGCCCAAAAATGTTTCTGGAGAATTAGGAGTCCCTTGAGAACTCCCGTGGAATACCAAAAACCTTGGTACAAGTGAATGTGCTCACTTAACCACCCTCTTTCCCTAGGGAGCACAGAGAGAATTTGATCACTGCCATCTTCTTTTTCTTTGTTAAACAATGTTTGTTCATCACCGCCTTCAATGTAGGAAGAAGAGTTTTGGGTCAAGGAAGGGATTGCCATGAGGAATTGGGACTTGAAATCTGGAGGCTGGTAGACACTATATTTATGATACGAGATTATTGTAAATAAGATAGTTGGATTAGTACACGTGCAAGCTGGCATGCTCAAAATTCAATCATTCTTGCGAATTTGACTTGGAGGACCGCAATAAAAGAGAGGGCAACAGAGAAATGGACCTTACAAGAGAAGAAAATACTAGCATCCCTCTCCTGCATAAGAACGTGTGATGGAATCTCAGTAAAGATAACAACAAAATTTGATGGAAGCAAATAGATCGCTAGAACAGCAAATCTACATTATCAATATGCACTAGCCAGCAAGGCAATCAAGTGGCCAGCAGGAACATTTCTGCTTGAGAGCTGAAATGGCAGGAAACAATATAGACATGGCTAATGTAAGTCATCCATGGGCAATTATTTCAATGGCATCGTAAACAGCGCAATTCACTGTAGAACTTGACAACTGGATCCCAAGCTAAAAGTCATAGGTAGGGATTGTTTAGGAGAAAAGAACAAGCGGGAATATTTAGCTCAAATTTTTCATAGACAGATATCTAGGGCACATGTTAAATATGACGGCCAATATTCATAAATTTTGTCCATCCAAAATCAAAATGTGGTATTGCAGTAAAGCAGGACCATCACATCTCCCCAACACTGCTCAAAAACAATCATTAGTGTTTTCCTTTCAACCTTGACCTCAAACAGTGCTACGGAGTCCAAAAACTTTCACATGTTGCCTAATTATTGTATGTCAAAAGAAAGATTGCACTAAAGTTCAGAAAGTTTTGCTGGAATATGTAAGGCTAAAAAGTAAAGAAAATGGACGCAGGACCACGGTTCATATTATTTTGAGGCAAGAAATAAAGGTGGTGAAAAGACAAGGACAAAGTTTGAGTTTCTGACATTAATTATTACCTATACCAGCTAAGAACAAGATGGCTTGATGGCACATAAGGGATTAGAGTTCAGTGTATACAACATACTTCCATTGCGCTTATTGATGCTTTCCGATAGGGTTTTTTGTGTTTTGGGAGCATTTAAGTTGAGGTTGTGCCTGAAATCCCTCGTGGCTCTCCTCTCCAACTTTATAAATGCACTCTGCCCTCTTCTTAAACCAGTACCATATAGAGTGTTTTCATGGCCAGTTTTGGTGCTTCCTTACAGCTATTGATATTGACTTATTGCCTTCTAATCCCCTTACCCACCCCCACACCCCCTCTCTTGTGTGTACTTATGAAATCTATTAGTCTTGCTAAAAAGAAATATACCATAGTGACGACTGGCCTTCTAGCATGTTTTGTTAACATTCTAGAAAAATATTTAGTGCTCCTAGTTGATAGGTAAGAAGAAAGGTGATGTCAACATGACGTGCGCAAAAAAGTTGAGACAAATTAGACTAATGAAAAAGAGATGGTCAAATCACGAAGTTGAGAACAGTGAAATGCCTAAAACAAGTGTTGCGTATGAAAGGGCGTTTGGCCAAAGGGATAATATAATCAGTAGGAGACAATTTTAATAGTTTTGGAACTTTGAAGAAACAGAGAATATAAATTGCACATGCTTGCTTCTGTCACATGACAAATGTCTTCTGGCTTTAGAGATAAACTGCTGGCTCGTCCAGCTGCTAAATGTTACTGCATTCTCAGTGGTTGTTTTCAATATTCAGGAAATTTTAAGACGACTGGAAGACTGTCCTCTTCTCCTGACAGTGAATTTAATAGGTGCTTTATTTGGACTTTTCTTTTCTTAATTTTTTGGAAAATTATTATGCTAATTCACTGATCCTTCTCATACTTTGTCTTTTGTGTTGAATTTAGGGTTCTTAATTTTGGCAAGATGCTAATTCACTGATTCTTCTCATAATTTGTTTTTTTTTTTTTGTGTTGAATTCAGGATTCATGATTAAACTATGTTTAAAAGAGAAAATTTCAGAAGATTTGTTGAAAAAGAACGTGGCACGTTTGTTAAGGAAATTTCAAGGGTTATGAGAGGTTTATCTCTTGAAGAATCATGGAGGCCACGATTGATTCTGTTTATGTGAAGTATAATGTTTAGGAGTTTTAAACATGCTCTTATGTTTTTGATAAAACTTCTTCAACAACTATCTTATCTACTTTCTCTCTCTTCTCGAGAACAAAAACTCTAGCTCTATTTTTATTTTTCTTGACTGGTTTCTAGTTGAAGGATAATTAATGCTTTGGTTCAGAAAAAATTGTGAGAAAGAATTTATTCTTACTATTTTGTATATTCATGAATATTTTTATATTTCCTAAATTAACTGCTCATGGTTATGTTGTTTAATATCAATGGTTCGATATTTAATTAACTAGATGATCTAATGCCAATTAAAATGTCAATTCTTTAATTGTTTGATAATTTTAATATTTGTGACAATTGGCATAGTTGGTTTTGTATCGGGAAAATGTACAATCCAATCTAAATGAACAAAATCATGAGTTTGTTGGTTAGAATCGATGACTTTTCTAACCTTAATGTTGTCGGTAGATTAAATTCTAAGAGCTTGTTTACAATTGTCTGTTGGCAAGAGAAGTAACTAAAGAGTTTGTTTTAATTATCGAGAAAGTAAAGAAAGGCAAAGAATCAGACCTTATTGACTATCATAACCAATTTATTTGTAAATTGATTTTTGCATCGACAATCAATTGATTAAATCAAAAGGTGAAATTACTCCTTTGGCTAGAAGGATTGTTTTCATTGATTTAGTTTTACATCATTTTTCATTATTAATTTCTTTTATATTATTGTGTGGTGTAGTTTCTCAAAACTTCCCTCTTAATTCCTGATTTTGTGAAGAAAATAAATTCACTAGTCCCTGTAAATACGACCTTACTCACTGCTATTTATAAATTTGTATTTTTGTTGAGTAAGAAATTTTATTTTATTGGATTCGCCACCCACCATCTCGTGTGAAATAATTTTCTTTCATGTACCTTTTAAATTGTTGGCTAATTGTGTTAGGGAATTGCTCAACTCGCAAGGAGTAAAGTGAAAAAATAATGCACATACTTGGAACTAGAATCGACTTTTTTGTCGAATATGAGTGAAAGTAACGACAAGAATATTTGTAGTCAAATATCTTTTGGCAATCCCTAGAAATGATTCACAAAAAAGACTTGGGATGAATAATTCGAATCATTCACATTCAGGTCATGAATGATTGCAATGCATATTATGCAAAGATAAGTTCCTTTTGCTAATCTAAATTGAAGCATGTTATATAATTGATCATACCAATATGGCAAGGCTTGATGAATTAAGCACGTAGATTAATCTGAGGTGTATATAAACAGCCCTAAACATCACTGACTACTGATTATTTGGAAAAAAGAAAAAAAAATTGGGGCTAATGTGGCGGAATCATGTGGCTGCCAGAAACCATCAAGGGGTAGAAATAGCAATACGCCTATCAATTAATAGGGGTTGATGATTTATATAATGTCTATTGCATTGGCCAAGTTGGTGGAATCAAATGAGGGTGACAAACAACGACATCCAGACAAGCTCTAATTAAAGGAAGGACAACTTTATTTTATAGTTGGAATATTGGTGGATAAAGTCACATTGTTTTGATTTGTAATCTACATCAAAAGAATTGAATCTACTTTAAGGTTTTTTTGATAAAATATCATAATTTCATTAAAATCTACACTAATGACAGAAATTACATCATCAAACATATACAGTTATCAAAAAACATATCTGAAGAAAGGATATTCCAAATCTGAAGAACAATAAAAATTATATTGTAAAGCACCAAATTTAAAAAATAAGATAAAAAAATTGTAACTCCACGAACATCTGTGCATGCTTCCACTCGCGCAGATTTGCTGATTAAGTGCTTCAAACCCAGATATTATGGTGAGATCTGCTGAATAGATCCAAAAAATTTCAAATCTGATAATCAAAATCTGAAAAAACTCAAATCTAATAAAAGATAAATGAAAAGATTATCAAAAACTCTCACTAAAAAATTTAGGAGAGAAGAAAACTCGCATAGACAATCCTAAGGAGGGAAGCACTAGAAAATCTTAAGAGAGATTTTATTCACACAAATAAAAAAAAACTATAGAGAGGGCTCCTCCCATGAGAAAAGATTAGAAAAATCTAATGTTTTCTATGGGAGAGTTGAAGGAAGTTTTAGTTAAAGAGTTTTTTTCAAAGAGAAAGAAGAGAGAAGGAGAAGAAAAGGAACAGTATTTCTAAAACCTGAATTTTGTTACGTTAAGATTGGTATAGTGGTTGTTTGTAGATAAAGCCATCCAAAAGAGGGTCTTCTTAATAGTTATTGTTTCCTATTTCTAAATTAGATGTTCAAGTCTAGTGATATTTTAGTAGTTTACTTGGTTAACGTAAGAGTAACTCTTTGGTAGTTTGGTGTTTTAGTAGTTTTTTAATTTCCAAAGTCTTATGTAGTACATATAAGGTGTTTTAGTATTGTAATCGGTTGAGAAAAATGAGAGGACAGGTGTTTGTAAAGGCAATTTTGCCTAGATTTATGCCAGCCTTAATATGAAAGTCAGGTGTACTTGTTGTTTGTGTGATTAATAATAAACTCCACTTCTCCCACATATTTTTATATGTATCAAAATTGTTTCCGTTGTGTGCTTTTTTTTTTTGTCCCAATAAGTGGTTTCAAAGCTCTGCGTTTTGATCATGGAGCTTGTTCACGAAATTAGGGAACAAAGTTAGAAGATTTGTTATTGACAATTAGGATGGAAAATTGGTAGCTAGATGAGTGACAAAAACCCCAAGACCCGCATCATAGCAAGAATTATTAATCAAAAGGCGATCAAAACGTTTCTAAATTCGCGCCCTTCCAAATCGATTATTACACCAAGTGAATGAAGATCCAGAAAAGCCAGCATCAAATAACTCAGTAGAAGACATGAAATCCAAAAAATCAACCGCCTCAGACAATCAAAAAGGCCGTCCCCCTTTTTTTTCCCCAGCATTTATCACCACATTAAAACCCCCACAAACCAACCATGGTCCTTGAAGAGGCTTATCTCGCAACAACCCACTCCACAAATCCTTTCTCTCCTCAACCGTACACAGTGCATGAACAAAAGAGACAGAAAAAGGGACTGCATAGAAATTATGATGAACGAGAAAAGAAAAATGTTGTTCCCCCTCACCCACCAACAAAAGATGAAATGAAGCATTATAAAAAATTCAAAGAGAACCATACGTATTACACAGGACATGTTCAAAACCAAGCTTTAGCCGAAAGCTTTCAGCAAGGATGACATTAACACGAGCTTCACAAATCACTAGGAATTGAATACGTTGTTGAAAAATAATTTTCTTTAAACGTCTAAAATGAGAAGGTTTAGACAAACCTCTTATATTCCAGAAAAGTGACTTAATCATCGGATAAAAGCTAGACAGAATCATGTGATTTGGTTGTAGAAGAGCGTAGCTGCCTATCGGAAGGAGTAATAGCCTGAGGTCCCTTGTGTTTGTTGCCAACCTGGAGTGAATCATCTTGAACACCCCGGCCAGCTCCAGGAATAGATGGCAAAACCACTGCCAAGACTGCAAGCGGAGAAAGATTACCGGCAGATGAAGGTAACTCGTCACGTACATCCTCATCCAACCCCTCCTGCTGCTTATCAAGGTCAGGTTGAAAACCATCGATAGACTGAAATTCGACAGCCACGACATCTGCTTGACCCACAGACGTAGGCTTAGGGGGTTCTACAGGCTGCTCTTCTTGCACCAGCAACACAGTATGTTGATGATTATTTTCTGTCTCATCACAAGCTAGAGGAGCGCTTGGATCCGCAGCCTTAGCAACTTCAAATGGCCGCTGAGCTGGCAACTCAGAAGACTCCTTGTCATTACCAGTATCAGCAGCCTGCAACGTCGTAACCACTGCTACCATTGCAGGTTGCTGTTCTTGAGGCGAAGAAATCACCGAATGTGATATATTTTTTGAAACTAGAACCTAGCGTGTATCTATGTTTTGACCACCATCCAAGCCTAATGTGTCTTTTCTTAAAGGTTGATTAGAAGCCTCCTCCAAAGGCTGAAGATCCTTTCCCACCTGCTGCGACGGATTTCCAGCATGCACATCCATATTACAATCATTACTAGAGTGCCCCAAGTGCCAGCAGTTGGAGCAATATTGGGGCAAATTTTCAGCTTGCAACGGCTGTCAAAAACCATCATTAGAATTCTCAGTCCCAATCCAAACCCGAGAAGGTAATGGGTGGAGTAAATCTACTTCCACACAAACCCGTGCCACACTAGGCCTGGACATATTTACAGTTGCAGCATCTATAAACATTGGTTTCCCCAACGGATTCACAATGGAGAAAAGGGAATATTTATCGAATAGATGAATGGGCAAACACGGGAGAGAGAACCACATCGAAACCGATGAAGATTCTTTACTCACATGAAACGAGATAGTCCACTTGAATACTCTCATAGGAAATTTACCAACGTACCAAATTCCCCTAGTCCAATGGCGATGAAAATCTGATTCCGAATCACAGCGGATGAGAACATGTCGAGCATCCATGTGTCCAACAGAGCATGCATCCTTTAAATCAAGAGAAAGAATGAACTTTCTGATCTCCTCCAATTTAGGACGACCACGAGAGAATTTTCCAACCAAGGCCAGATGAAAAGGAGAAGCTAACCTATTAATATCCTCAGGTGAAAAAAACACTGTAGCTTCTCCTTTATGAGTGGAGGGGGATTTAATGGAGATTGGAGACGAAGGAGGAGGGGCAAACAATTGAGCAAAAGACTTTTTTTCCCCCATTAAGAACTTAATATTCAATGAGGCATATTAACAAACATAAAGACGGCAAAACTAAAGCTCATACGGATAATGAAATTGGATAGATAAGAATTCCCAAATTTAACCAACAACCAAACGGTGGAAAAGGGACGTGATTTTAGTTAGGTGTTGCTATAGTTGCTTCGAAGACAAGTAAAGGCTCAAACACGAAAGGAGTCTACTTAATATTCAATGAGGCATATTAACAAACATAAAGATGGCAAAACTAAAGCTCATACAGTTAATGAATTTGGAAAGATAATAATTTCCAAATTTTACCAACAACCAGAAGATAAAACAAGGTTTGAGAAAAAGAAGAAAGGGATCAATCAATACTAAGCATAAACGGTGGAAAGGGGACATGATTTTAGTTGGGTGTTGCTACCCATTTGGATGATAAACCTCGCCCTTTCCGTTTTCTTAATGCTTGGACTACTCATTCTGGCTTCTTGGAAGTCATTAGAACATCTTGGCAACAAGAGTGTGTTGGTGCTCCTATTCAAGTGCTTTGTTCCAAACTTAAACGTTTAAAGGCAGATATTAAAGTTTGGAATAAACATTATTTTGGTAATATTTTTAATAATGTGAAAAGGCTGAGGAGAAGGTCGTTATAGCTGAAAAACGGGTGGGGGAGGATATCTCGGTTGGAGCTCAGGAATCCTTACAGAAAGCCCAAGCGAAATTTCGTCAGAGCTTGCTAGTGGAAGAAAGCTTCTGGAAGCAAAAAGCAAGAGTTCGTTGGTTAGATTTAGGAGATAAAAATACTAAATTTTTTCATTCAGTGGTAAAGCAAAAGAGAATACAGTCGATTATTCACCGAGTTCAAGATGAGACAGGGAGCTGGTTATGCTCTGAAGCTGATATAGGGCATGAAGCTGTTAGGTTTTTTTCTTCCTTATTTGCTGCCGAGACTACATCTTGTTGGGATTTATCTGCCATTATCCCACAATTAATTCAGCCAGCTGGTAATGTAAAATTAGAAGAAATTCCTACAATGGAGGAGGTGCGGCAAGTGGTTTCTAATATGGATGGTGATAGTGCGGCAGGTCCTGATGGGTATACTGGAAAGTTTTTCACTTTTGCTTGGGATATAATTGGTCAAGATTTGTATAAGGCTGTTGTTAGTTTTTTTTGTGATGCTGAGTTGCCGAAACAAGTGACATCTACGCTACTGGTCTTAATTCCCAAGGTGAAGAACCCAAAGGATTTTTCTCAGTTTCGTCCAATTAGCCTATGCAATTTTATAAATAAGGTATTTTCGAAGCTTCTGGCTGATAGGTTGTCTCCGTTGCTCCTTCAAATTATATCTCCAAATAAAAGTGGATTTGTTCGTGGGAGGTTAATATCTGATAATTTCTTACTTGCTCAAGAAATTATTCTGGGTATTGGTAAGAAGAATAGGGGAGGGAATGTAGCTCTCAAATTGGATATGATTAAAGCTTATGATAGGGTTTCTTGGATGTTTTTGATCAATGTGTTACGTGCTTTTGGGTTTGGCGAAAGATGTATTGATTTGGTTTGGCGTCTTATATCTAATCCATGGTCTTCTGTTTTGATTAATGGAGTACCATGTGGTTTTTTTTCATCGTCTCGAGGCCTTCGTCAAGGGGACCCTTTGTCTCCTTCTTTGTTTATTATTGGCGCAGAGGTTCTTTCACGGCTTTTGAATCAACTTCTGCTGCATCCGCGATTTAATGGTTTCAAGGCTTCTCGAGGGTGTCCTCAAGTTAGTCATTTGGGGTATGCAGATGATATTCTTATTTTTTCTAGTGCCTCAGCAGTATCCCTGAAGCTTTTAATGGAAACGTTGGAAAGGTATGAAAGTGTTTCGGGGCAGAGGATAAATGCTTCTAAAAGTTGTTTCATGGTTCACCCGCGTCTACCTCGGCGTAGGAAGGCATTAATTCAGAATATAACGGGTTTTTCTCTCAAGGAATTTCTTGCTCGCTATCTTGGTTGTCCTCTAATGATGGGGAGACGTAAGAAGAACTATTTCCAGAATTTAGCCACGACAATGGCTGCTAGGATTAGTTCTTGAGAAAATCGTTTGTTGACGCTAGGAGGTAAGGTTGTTCTTATTAAAAATGTGCTGTCCTCGATTCCATTGCATTTGCTAGCTACTGTGTCACCTCCAAAATCTGTTTTTGCTCATCTTGATCGATTATTTGCTTATTTTTTTTGGGGTTCAGTAGACGGTGATTTAAAATACCATTGGATTCGTTGGGAGGATCTATGTGTTCCAAAAGAGGAGGGTGGGATTGGCTTTAGGTCGCTCAAGGATGTATTTCATGCCTTCTCCATTAAGTTATGGTGGAGGTTTCGACAAAATGCGTCTCTTTGGGCTAATTTTCTGATGGCCAAATATTGTTCAAATGCGCACCCAGGTATGGTTGTTGACTCAGCAAGGGCCTCTTATACGTGGCACAGGATGTTACATGTGCGGGAAATTGCTGAACAACATATAACCTTCATTGTTCATTCTGGGAGCTCCAATTTCTAGTTTGATAATTGGTTAGGATCAGGACCTCTGGCTTTGCGATTAGGGAGTGTTTCGGATCATAAAGTGTCTAATTTTTTTATTGATGGCGGGTGGAATTTTCGGTTACTGAGTTCGTGGGTCCCTTCATCTATCATCAATGAGATACAAACGCTCTCTCTCCTTTAAATTGAGCATGGAGTGGAAGATTTGATGATTTGGGCTCCTTCTCAATTTGGAACTTTCACACTATGATCAGCTTTTAACCTGGTGCGATCACATATGCAACGGTCATTTATGTTTACAAAAATTTGGCATCCACGACTTCCTCTGAAGGTGTCTGTTTTTCTCCTTCGCTTGTTGAGAAATTGATTACCACTGGATTTGAAAATATGCAAACTCAGTATTTCTGGACCATCAAAGTGTTTTTGTTGTGTTCAGGCAAATGTTGAATCTATGGACCATGTTTTTTGTAATGGATAGGTAGCGGTATATGTTTGGAATTTCTTTGGCTCTGCTTCAGGCGTGCTGAATTTGGGTTGTTCGGTTCGTGCATATATTGCGAGTTGGTGATATAACGCAAGTAGGAATGGTTTTCTTGCATTTGTACATTTTATTATACCTTCTCTGATTTGCTAGATTATTTGGAAATCCAGAAATTTAGCACGTTTCGAAGGGAAAATTCTTTCTCACGTTGCTATTTGTGAGTTTGTTTTTGAAGAGGTGAAATACCTCTTTAGGTTGCAATTCCCTGAGCACCCATTCCTTTCCTCAACATGGATACAGTTTTATTCTTCGCTCTCTTCTCTTAATCGGACAGCTTCATTTAAGATTGTAAGGTGGTGTCGGCCACCTTTGGGTGTATTTAAGCTTAATACTGATGGCTGCTCAAGAGGTAACCCAGGGAGGGCAGGTGGTGGTGGGATTTTGTGTGATGATGAAGGCAATTTCTTGCTCGTTTTTTCCTCATTTTTTGGAAATGGAACCAGCATTCAAGCTAGGGGTGTGCATCGAATTCGAATTCGGTAATTCGGAAGTTTGAATTCGGAATTTTTCGAAATTTTGGTACCTGGTAATTCGACCGAATTCGATTTCGAATTCACCAATTCCGAATTCGAATTCGTACCGAATTCAATTCGGAATTCGGTAAATTCCGATTTCACCGATTTCACCGAATTCGGAAAAATTTATATATTATTATATAATATAAAATTTATAATAATATATAATAATATATAAATTTTATAAATTTTATATTATATTATATTATATTATATATATTATATAAATTTTATATAATATTATATAGTATAAATTTTATATTACATGTATAAAAAATATATTTATATATTAAAAACGAATTTGAAATCGAAATCGGAATTCGAATTCCGATTTCGAATTGTGAATTCGAAATCGGAAATTCCGATTTGAAAAACTCCATTACCGAATTCGAACCAAATTCGAAATATATGAATTCGGAAAATCCGAATTCGATTCCGATTTCCGATTTACCGATTTCGAAAATTCCGAATTCAATTCGAATTCGGTCGGTAAATCGGAATTTTTCGATTTTGCACACCCCTAATTCAAGCTGAGACGCGTGCTCTTCTCTTTGGGGTTAAGCTGTGTCTTTCTCGTGGTTATATTAACTTGCATATTGAAGTGGATTCTTTGGTTCTTGTTCACATCCTAAAACAGATATCTAGTTGTCCATGGAGTGTTCTTACAGAGGTTAAGCACCTTCTAAGGTTATCATCTAATTTTGTTGAAATTTCTCATTGCTTTCGAGAAACTAATCAAGTTACTGATTGTTTATCTAACGTGGGGTGTGATTAAGGTTTCAATACAACGTATCTTCAGTTTTTAGACCTCCCTATTACAGCTCGTGGAGCGTTTCGGTTAGATAAAATAGGCCTGCCTTCAATTAGAAGATGTAAGAGCAAATGATGTAAAGGGAATACTTCCCCTATTCCTTCTCTAGCATTTGCTTCTTGGTATTATTTGGAGGTAAGGTCCATGTCCCCCTCCTGTGTTTATTTTGTTTTTCCAATAAAAGACCAAAATTTAATTTTTTTTTTTTTAAAAAGGATACCCTACCAAGGTTGTTAATTTTGGTGATTGGAATTGACAACAACAATCAAACAAACTTAAGTTTGTTGTTGAAGTTGAACTGGTTACAATTTGTGGAGTCCAAAAAATTAACCGAGATATATTACTGATGAATACTTTCGTCAAACAGGTTAGTTGGCATTTGATCCTATTTATCCATTGTGTATAGATTGGTTACTGACGAAAAATTTGGTGTGATGACAACTTATATTAGATATTGTTCTGGTCACATATGTTGGAGATAACCAATGTAAAGATATCTTTATAATGCGATTTAGGACAGACTATTTATGATATCGTGCAAATTAGATGACAAAAAAAGAAAGAAAAAGAAGATAGAATTTTTTTTTTCAAATTGTGAGAAAATCAATTTTTGAGATGCTTTTCAAAAAGCTTATTTGTTATTCTCATGTGCCTCATATCTTTTAGCAAGATATTTTGGACTTTGTGATAGATATGGATCCTTATTATGGTTATGTTTCAAAATTTGGTAATACATGGAAAGTAGATTTTGATTAAGACTGGTATATAGATAATGGAGAAATTTGGAAGTAAATAGAGGGATGGGTTGGGTGGTTCGGGGGGAGGGATTGTAAGTGAGAGATCCCAAATTCGAACCCTGTAATTTACACTATAAAAAAGAAGATAGAGAAATTTATGAAAATTTTGAATTAGTTAATGATTCTAGGCTGCATGCATTGTTTGGTGCAATTATTAACAAGAATTTTTGAATGAGGCAGATAAAAAAAATTGCATAAATTATGGATGCGCACAAAGATGAAATGAAGTCATTGGTGGAATTGAAGAGGTCATTGAAGACATTGGTGAGACAGAAATTGTTGATTTTTGCTATTGATAAATTATTTAAGGAGAAAAATTAATTAATGAAGTTGGTTAATACCAATTATGAAGTTGTGAGATTAAGTGAAAGTTGTATCTCTACTTTAATTAGTTGGATTGATGGCATGAACCAATCAAAACGAAAGTATAGTTATGCTAGAAATTTTGGTGCTAATAATTATGATTTTGTGCTTTTAGAAAATTTTTTTGGTGATGGAAAAATTAAATTATGGAATATTTGATGAAGAGTGCGTGAACATATTTGAGTTTTTCAACAAAGGAGATGATGCCAAGAAATTATTTGACAAGTACGAGTTCCATACAATACCTTGTGTGAAGATGAAACTTAGAGTCATTTGCAAGTTAGTGTTTGCATCATTTATACATCAATCGAATTATTCATGGAGATTCATCATTGATACATCATTTATACATCATTGATAGTATTGGAAGTAATGACAATAGAGAGGCCATGATGAAAATCAAACTAAGCTATTTTATATCCTAATTATTTTAGTTTCTTGTTTTGGCGTTACTAGATTAAAGCTTTGTTTGATAATTCAATTCAACACTTAAAATTAATAGGTTTAGATCTTAACATGTTCAAATGTATTTAATAATAAAAAATAGAACATTCAAATTAATTAAGTGGCACTAAATTTTTTTAAAAAAACTTGCTTTGAAAAATAAGTGAAAAACTATTCACTTATCATTTAATGTGATATACACTCAAATACATCAAATTTAGTACTTAACAATTTAATAATTTAACAAATTCATATTTCAGATTTCAATTTTCAAACATCATCAAATGCACCCTAAATCTTCAAGGAGTTTACTTTTTTTTTTTGGTCGATTAGAGTCCTTACACTTATTGGTTTCTTTTATATGTCCTAGTGGGTTGAACAGTCAAGTCTTGGTAAGTCTAGTCCTAGTGATAATTGGTTTAGCGAGTTTCCTTTTCTTTATAATTTGAGTCTCACTACAACAAAAATGGTCTTTAGCGGCATTTAAAGGTGTCAGTTTAAATAATCTAACCTGATACTTTATCTATCCTCACACTTAGGGCGAGTGTTGTCCCTTCCAATGTGGGGATAGCTTCAAATCTTTAGCAGCATTCAAATGTGTCAGGAAAACCATGCTGCTATAGCATTCCTTCTGCCAACAAAAACTATTTTTTGTGATAATCGAAAGTGTTCTTATAGCATTAGAACATCAGTAGCGGATCAGTAGGTATTCTATTTATGAAGGCATCTTCAGTTGTCTTAATATATGGCTTTAAGGTCACGCAGCCATGTGAATATACACTGCTTTGGACAACATGGCCATTTGTCATTAGTGTTTTCGAAGCTAAGCTATACTGACACTTTTAATTGCCAGGAGTTTTTTCTCTATTTTTTTTTATATGGAAGCAACCTGCAATTAGTCCTTCCTGCTGTACATTCCATCAACCAGAATCCCAAGGGACTTGTAAAATTATCCCAAAGAGCAGAATGCATAGAGCAATTTAAAAGAAGAAGTCAATACTCAAATATATTTCATTGAATTAAAAGTCGATAACAAGTATTAAAATCGCAAACAAGTGCTAAAAGCAAGTACTAAAATCCCAAACCAGTACCAAAAGATTGTCATTTACAATAACTTGAAAGACTTTCTTGTGCACAAACTAAAAGACTCTCATCCCTAACAAGTTGAAAGAAGTAGAATTAGCTTCCAAACTTTCCATTTTGTTGAGAGTCCTCAGTCATAACCATGAAGTCCCCATCATTCTTCAGCTGTTTCCACCTGTACACAAAGACCAAGGCGATCATTAGATCATCATAGCTAGAACTAAAATTCCAGAAATCTACAATGTATTTAAGTGCATATCTCACCAAATGACAAGGCCAAGAAATTGGTGCACCAAGTGCATCTTGAATTGTTTGTTGCAAATCATACGGTCTAATCAATTGCTCACGTAGACTCATTGCAACTTGTATCTGTATTTCACACCAATTTGGCCCAAGAGCTTGTCCGCCGACCTCATCCAATGGATTCAGACTCCGTAAATATCCCTTTGCCACGATTTTTGTTGGGTCAAACAAACTTTTTAGTGAAACCATATTCCCTACCTAGTAAAGATCCAACAAGTACAAGAATCAAACTCATGCCAAATTACAGTTTACAAATGTGAAAGTTTAAAAGTTGTAAATACTTACTCGAATAGATCGCGTGGCTCACGATGGAGTTTGGCTTGACACATTGTTAGATGATGATGAAGGATGTCTCGGGCTGTCAATTGGAGAGCCCCTTCCATGTTGAACTAAAACCATTTTCTTCAAACTGGCTATTTCATCATCTTGTCGCTGAAGCCTTTCCTCCAAACGGACCAATGTTGACTGTTGTTGAACACTTATATGGTAACATGTGTTACGACTAGTAATGTCTTCCCATAAGTCCGTTGGATTCACACCGTCACTAAACAAGCGAACATGACCATGTTTGTCTTGCCCAACCACCTAGGCAAATATGTCATTGCGACCAACTGGATCTTGCGACTCCGATGGAAGCTGATTTTTCAGCTCATTCATTTTTTCCTACATAATAAAGGAAAACACTTGTTATTGCAAAAGCCTGTCTGAAAACAATGGTAGAATTTATAGGCTTGTGTTCTCGGATCCTTACCGAATTCTCAGCAACTATGGTACTTGATGGAGTTCCATCGGCATGGGTATAAAACTTATTGAATATTTCTACTCTAGTAGGAGGTCTTCCCAACTGTTTGGCCTATAAGAAATTGAATTTTTTTAATTATAGTTTTAGCATTTAGCATATAATTAAAAAACAAGTTAACATATTTTTTTAATTATAGTTTTAGCATTTAGCATATAATTAAAAAACAAGTTAACATAATGAAACATGTACGAGTAAAAAAAATTAGCAACTAAAAAAAGGATGAGATATCACCAAGTGTTTTCGAAGATGGGCAAATGACTTTTTTCCAGTTGTGTGGTTCATCTTCTTCTCCCCTCTAGCTTTCTTGTTCCTCTCACTTAGTTTCTAAATTTCAAAATCAAAACCAAGATTACAGCATTGAATAAACACAACTTTATGAAGAATGTTGTAGTTGATTTGTACCTTTGCTTCTTTACTTTTCCAATAAGCCCAAAGTTTGATCCATTGCTCTTCCCGTACCCTTATGTCCTTTTGAAACCGAGCTTCAGCATTTGGCACGGCAGGATCAAAATATGTAGCCTTTAAATCTGCCTTCCAGCTTCTCCATTTTTTGCCAATAGATCTTAAGGTCCAAGCTTCTAGTCCCATAGGCAAAGCAAACCTTTCCTGAAACGTAGTTAGGAACTAGAAAATCAACATAACTTCACAGTAATTTTTGTAGAAAGCATACATAATACAAAAGCTACCATTACCTTTATCACTTCTAACATGTCCATTTTAAGTTTCCTTGGCATCTTAAGCCAACTTTCAACATCTATTGGACAATACATACCATTCCTAGCCAAACTGCCCAAGAATTCAGAAAAAGAGGTTTTCTCACTTATTGGGATCCCATTGTCATCGAGTTTAATCTCAATCCGTGGAAAGTCCTTAGGCCGACCCCAAATTTCTTTCATAAATGTAGGGCCTCGGGTTTTCTGATGTACTTCACTTGAATCATTTGTAGTTTCTTTTCCTGTATTAAATAAGAAAAGGGTGCAAGTTATGAACATAAAAAATGCACTTCTGGAATTGGTTCAAACAGTTAGTAATACCTGCATCGTCCGAGTTGCATGACATGAAGGTGGTGTCATTGGAATGTTGACCTTGAGAATCCTGATTTGGATTTTTTTTCAGTTGGTACGTGCCTTGTTCCAAGTGGAGATTGTTGAATTGGAGAGTTCTGGCACTGCTCATGCGACTGTGAACCTCCATCAGCTTGTTGAGTAACTTGGTCACCTGATTCATGCATTATTCCCAATGTAGAATTCTGGATTGGAGATTGAGGTGCCCGAGCAGCTTCTCCTTGAACTTGTTCAATTACATTTTCATGGCTTGTTCCAAGTGGAGGCTGCTGCCTTGTTTCATGACATGAGGGAGGTTGCTCAATTGGTTCATCTCTCAATCCATTGGCA
The DNA here is from genome assembly GCF_003713205.1 of Coffea eugenioides. NCBI lineage: Eukaryota > Viridiplantae > Streptophyta > Magnoliopsida > Gentianales > Rubiaceae > Coffea > Coffea eugenioides. The sequence goes on from NW_020861649.1 coordinate 39,709, forward strand.
GTGCGCTTACATTTTCGACCTCCACGGGCCATACCTGCATAATTCACCATTTATTTGATACCAGGTCCACCACCATATATATATTTTTTTGGGGGAAGAAAGGGACAAATGTAAATGTGTAGCCTTTATTGAAGCAGACACTCTACCTATAGCAGTGCATCAATCTGGGATAATGGATAAAGTATACAAACTAAAATTAATGAACAAGTTATCTTGACTACAGCGTACACTGCAAGCCGAGCTCAAGCATACTTTTATTGAACTAATTTTGAGTTGCAACGAATATTATTGAATCTATTGTATATCAAACTCGGGCAGTTTGCTTCTAATTATATTTGAAAAACCTTTTTGCTTATAAATCAGAACTTGAAAACAGCTTTAAGAACTTGAAGATTACAGTTGGGTAAATTTGACGAAACCCACAAATCAATTCTCAAAATCCTAATACTATCATCTCTATCAACAAAATGTTCTCACGTCACAAGGTCTGCTCAGGTCATGTAGTTCCATTTGAGAGGTTACTAAAAAGTTCCCATGGAAAGTAAAAACAGAGCAGAACCAAAAGAAGTCCATCATTCATGGGGAAACCCCCTACTTGCTCAAATCAAGCAGTCCAGCACACAATCATTTGCTGGTGAAAAACAAAACTAACATAATAGGCATTTTAGAACCCAATATCTACCAAGTACTAGCAAAGACACTTACAATTTTCAACAATCATACTAGAATCCAAAGCTATCATTTTCATTTGTGACTACAAATTTCCTCATAAACAATCAGCACCAACAATTTAGAAGTCCAGGATTCATGAGGAAAAAAACTTTGGAAATTTACTCTTTAAAGTTGTAACAGAAAGCAACTGACAATACACAACACTATGTCGCATTCGACAGCTCTCACAAGCCACATTGTCCTAATCTGACAAGAAAGAAGAACAGATAGCATTTCTACCAGGCTTTCGACCTATGCAACTAGAAATGTGCTTCTCAGAAACGAAGAAGGAGGTTGTCAGAAATGGGAATCGAACAACCTAAATTAGACAGATGTCTACCATGCAATGCAAAATTAGACACAAAATACTGAAATTACCTCAAACTATGGCTTGAATCCCTAACTTCTTAGTTTCCCCAAGCTTAAAGATCTGAACTTCAGCTTTCACCCAAGCTTTGAAGCCCTAATTTCTCATTCCTTGCCACCAAGCCAATGCAACAGCCGAATTAGGGATTTTCATGGTGCAAGCTCAACAAAGTTACCTAAATGGGTTCGAGTTCATGGACGGGTTTATCCAAATTGGTGGTGCGAGCTTGAAACAGAGAGAGAGGGCAAAGGGAAGGGACAACGAGAGAGGGAGAAGATGTCTGAAATAAAGGCGGTACTAATGACGCCAAAGTAAATTAGTCAAGCCTCTTGAATTTTTCAATTTGCCGCGCTAATTTTTATGTGTTTGGGCAAGATTTTGTTAAAGCTACATAACAACTAAAAATGTTATTACAGCTATATACAATATAATATAACAACTACAAAAATAACAACTTAAAATTTTGTTAAAGCTATATAACAAGTAAAAATTTTGTTAAAGCTATACACAATATAGTGTAACAACTAAAAATATCTTAAATTAAAAATTTTGTGAAGCTAACAAAAAACATGAATTTAATCAAAATGTTTTCGGTACCCAATTTATTTTATGCTACTAGCAATTATGTACGGCTTGTAGTCTAACAAGCCGTTAGAAGGATCGAATTAGTTTATGGAACATAAAAATAAACTTGTGAATACATGAACTTTCCACTGATAAATGTTAGGATTAGAATTGATTGAACATATATATATTCAATATTTTCAATTCCAAAGCAATTGTCGTTCAACTTTGTGTTTATTATAAGCTATTAAACACTTAGAAGATCTTAAATTTGAACATTTCACTGCAATTGCCGTGTAACTTTGCGTTAATTAGAAGCAATTAAACACTTAGAATATTCAATGTTTTCAATTCCAAAGCAATTGCCGTGTAACTTTGCATTAATTAGAAGCAATTAAACACTTAGAATATTCAATGTTTTCAATTCCAAAGCAATTGCCGTTCAACTTTGTGTTAATTAGAAGCTATTAAACACTTACAAGATCTTAAATTTGAACTTTCCACTAATAAACGTTAAATTAGTGGAAAGTTTGATGGTCAATCCAAAATTTCGACAAAATCGATTAAACTCTCCCAAAGATCAGTTATGGAGTGGACATATATGCAATAACAATCCAAGTCCGGAATGATCGGTTCGGTCGATTCGACCGGTTCAATTGTGTCTCCAGTCTTGTTCAATGGTTAATCCAAAAATTCAATTAAACCGAACAACCTTCAATCAAAGATTAGTTATGGAGTATATATACAGAATATGCAATAACAATGTTTGATCAGTATGATCGGTTTGATCTATTCGATCGTGCTTGACCGGTTCGATCGTGTCTCCAGTCACTTTAATGGTTAATCCAAAATTTTGACTAAACCGATTAAATTCGATCAAACATCAGTTCGACCGGAAATTTAGAGAATTTCACTTTTTGAATTGTTATTTATTTAAAAAATAATTTTTCCATTGTATTAAAAAATTATTTAAGAAATTTAGCGATTAAAGTTTCAAATTATTTCTATTGATCAAAAATTAGAGAGGGGTGATTGGAAATCAAAAATTGGATGTTTGGTCTGAATTGATTTGCAAAAATTGCATTATATCTTACACTCAAAAGTTTAAAAAACAAAACAAAGAAATGATTATTGTAATTATCAAAAATAATAATAACAATTTTGTTAAAACATTTAACGAATCATAATCAAACTTGAAAGTGAATTTGATGGATAGCAATTTCCCATAACACAAAGGCATTTAGAGATTGCACAGAACATTTCAATTGAGACCATGTATGGTGTACGGGCAGGTGCTTGAATAAACACCATGATCTGCAATTCCGCAAATTTGAAACCATATTTGTCCCTTCAAATTTAGTTTGATGTATACAATAATCAAACGAACCAAAACTCACAACCTTCAAGTAATTTTAGACCAACGAAATGTAGACAAGTAATTGCAGCCAGTAGTAGAGCCTTAGCAATTGAAACATATAACAAATAATTCTGGGCCAACAAGCTTAGCAACTATAAAAGATACTAAATCAGATTATATTGGGACAAATCAACTTCAATCCCAAGTCCATCCTCACGAACCCAACTAATTTCCTCATTTTCATTCTCAACAACAGGATTGCCAACATCACTTTGCAAATATGTCTCAACATCCATGGTTGTGCCCATGTTATATCCACCTCTTGCAGTGGTAGAGATAACAACTTGCCAATCCTTATCAGTTGGATCTTCCACATAAAAAACCTGTGATGCTTGTGAAGCGAGTATAAATGGCTCAACATGAGGCCTCACATTTGCAAAATTGACTACAGTAAACCCATCAGCATCTTGTTTCATTCTCGAACCATTTGATATCCAATCACATTTGAATAACACCACCCGATGACCTCCATAAATTAATTCAACAACATTTTTCAAGACGCCGAAGTAGACTAGTTCACTCAAAACTGGATTTTGATCCCTTATACTTGCAAAACTGGATGTTGTTGCATTGACTGTAACACCACTATTCTGCGTTTTTCTTTTCTTCTCAACTTCATTGGTGTGAAACCGAAATCCATTAACAACATACTTGTCATGTTGGATTCCAACAACATCTGGACCTTTAGCAAGGAACCTCAAGTCTCTCAACACCGAAACATTTTGAGGAAGTTCTAACTTGTCAATCTGTAAAAAAAAAAAAAGATGATAAAACTATATTTGAAGTCCTACAATTCAAATTGTACTTAATATTCAGAATTTTACGTACATGTTCAGCAAACCAACAAGCAAAATTTTCGCTGTGCAAGCGCTCTTTTAGATGCTGTGGAACTTGAGGATGCCATTCTTCTATCAATCTACGATGCTGCCTAGAAGTACATGAGTCAAAATTGTAATCATACATTGAATTCTACAATAAAATTTTAATGCATCAAGTTGTAGTTGAACTTACTCTATGTAAGGTGTGACAGCATCACAGTTAAATAAAATATACTGATGTGCTTTACTCAAGATATGAGCATCAAAAACTGTTGCCTTGCCCCTCCCCAAAGGATGTCCTGATTTAGAGAATATATCTAAACCCTCTTCAATTTCCTTATGTACTTCTTCATTTCTGCTTGGACGATTGAATTTTGTCTCAACATAGTCCGCAAGATACAACAAGCAAAAGTTTATGCATTCTTCTGCCAAGTAGCCTTGAGCAATCGAACCTTCAGGCCTACTTTTATTTCGAACATAAGATTTTAATGTTCCTAGGTACCTAAAGTATCATCATTCCAAACTCTCTGTTTAGTTCCACAAATCAAAGAAAGAAAAAAAGTAATAAACATTTAAGGCATAATTAGAATTACAAGCAGTACCTCTCTACAGGATACATCCAACGATAATACACCAGGCCACCTAATTTCACTTCAGTTGCCAAATGAATAGTTAAATGCACCATGACATCGAAGAATGTTGGTGGAAAGCATTTCTCAAGATCGCAGAGTATAACGGCAATTTCACTTTCCAAACGAACCACATCTTGAGGACAAATAACTTTAGAACAAAGCTGCCTGAAGTATCTACTCAATCAAATCAAAGGATAGCGCACTGATTTTGGCAAAGTCTTTCTCAAAGCTATAGGCATCAATTGCTGCATTAGAATATGATTATCATGACTTTTAAGCCCCGAAATTCTTGGTGGCTTTACTCGAACGCATCTTGAGATGTTAGCTGCATAACCATCTGGAACTTTCACTTTTTTTAGCACATTGCAAAACATAGTTTTCTGTTTTTTATCCATTGCAAAGGAAGATGGAGGTAAGTAAACCTTTCCAGGTTCTGTCTCAATGGGATGCAGCTCTTTTCTTATTCCCATTTCTCTCAAATCACGGCGGGAATTATAATGGTCCTTTGCTTTATCCTCAATATCCAGCAATGTCCCCCAAATATTTTCACAAACATTCTTCTCAATGTGCATGAAGTCAAGATTGTGTCTTAAGACATTATCTTTCCAATATGGCAAGTCAAAGAAAATACTCCTCTTTTTCCAATTGAAAGGCAGCTTCGGATTACCTTTCACAAGTTTTCCAAATTTAATTTGCAAGTCTCCCAATTCACTCACAATCATATCCCCGGTTTGCAATGGTGGTCGCTTTCCATGTTCTTCGGTGCCATCAAAGAATTGGGCTTGCTTTCTAAATTTATGCTTACTATCTAAGAATCTCCGATGACCATATAGCAATATTTGAAACTATGAGTCAACCGTCGTGCATGAGTGAACTTGTGACAAACAGGACAAGCATATTCACCTTTAGTGCTCCAGCCAGATAACATTGCATATCCAGGGAAATCACTAATGGTCCACAACAGAGCTGCATGCAATTGAAAATTTTCTTTTTGGGATGCATCATAAGTTTGAATGCCAAAATCCCACAATTCGGTCAATTCTTTAACTAGAGGCTGTAGATAAACATCAATATTATTCCCAGGAGAGGATGGTCCGGGTATTAACAAGGACAACATGAAGTACGGTTGCTTCATACACATCCACGGAGGTAAGTTATATGGTATTAAAACTACAGGCCAAGTACTGTGTGTAGAACTCATGTTGTTGAATGGATTAAACCCGTCAGATGCCAACCCCAATCTAACATTTCGACAATCCTTAGCAAATTCTGGATGTAGATGGTCAAAAGTTTGCCAAGCTGGAGAATCAGCTGGATGTCTCATACAACCATCTTTTGTACGTTTTTCCTCATGCCATCTCATTTGAGATGCAATTTTAGAAGACATAAATAGTCTTTGTAATCTAGATTTTAAAGGAAAATGCCACAATACTTTTTGAGGGATTTTTCTTTTTTCACTAGTTGGATCATTTTCTGAAGCAACCCACCTAAGCTCGTTACATGTTTCGCATGAAGTTCTTTTTTCAGCACTACCCCAATAAAGAGAACAATCATTAGGACATGCATCGATCTTTTCATAACCCAGCCCCAATGTATTCATCAATTTCTCAGCCTCATAGTAAGAAGAAGGCAAATTAGTCATGGCCTCCGAAAATGCTTCTCTCAACAACTCAACAAGCATATTAAAAATCTTGTTACTCATCTTACCAAGGCATTTTAGGTGAAGCAAACGAATAATGAAAGACAACTTCGAGAAATTTTTGCAACCACTGTACAAATCCTGTTGAGAATCATCAATCAATTTGTAAAATTTTTCAGCCTCTGAAACAGGAAAGTCCCCTTCTCTATTCAATTCATTTGTTCCATGTGGTATCCCAAATACATCATGGACCAAGTCTTGCATGTCATTAGTCCCATTTGAAACCCCAATTGATGTATTTTCAGAATTAGATGTGGCTTCATAGTAGTTAGAAAGCTCTCCATGTGCTATCCAATTATTATAACCCTTGATAAAGCCTACCACTTTCAAATGATCATATGCTTCCATTTTAGTCACACAAACACCCATGCCGCAATCTTTGCAAGGACACAAAATCAGTCCGTCACAACTTGATCTAGAAAATGCAAAGTTTAGAAACATTTGAAGTCCTGCCTCATACTTTTCACTTGTTCTTGGAAAATCCATCCAACTTTTATCCATACTTTGAATATAAATAAATGTCCTCCAACAAGCTTCCAAGAGCATGAAAACAACAACTACACATTAGTACTTAGAAAACTAGACAAATCCCATAAAATCATTGAGAATAAGAAGCGCCCTGATTTTTTAAACTCAAGCCATGGCTTACAAGTCCCTAATTTCAAGTTCAAGAATTTACAGTCTACTAAATAAAGCAGCCCAGCAAATAAAGGAAATCAACAAAATGCAAAATTTCTCAACAATCTGTAAAAACAGAATTTGCAAGCAAGCGGATAGAAATTTTATTTACCTAATACCAGAACAAAGCCCTTCGTACCAACTCCTGCACTCGCGTCTTCGGAAAATTCCTAACTTCAATCTGAAATGTCAAAGGTTAAACAAACACATGAGCATGAAGACTAAAGGTGAAATTCAAGAATCTTACTAAATTTCCATCAAAGTATAGATACATCTCTGGTGTGTAGTGATTAATTTTATAAGTTCTCTCTTTAGAAAGGCATGCAACTTACGGCATAGGTAATTGGAAAAAATGATTGATAGAAAAAGCACAGGTTTATGACACGGTTAGACCAGCAGATATTTATGAAGAAAAAGCATTCACCACAGAGAGACAGTGAAATGTGAAAGAAAGAAGAGAATCTATCTAGCTTTTTATTTTATACTCATAATCTTTTTTTGGTCCCAGGATTCTTTTAAGTTGCTATGACTGTTCAGCTAATTGATCTAGAAACAGGACTAAATTGAGAAAAAAAACAGAACCCGTAAGGGTGCTATGTCAACCTGAACTGGGAGGGGTGGAAGTTCGACAAGAAAATGGATAGGGGAAGAAAAAAAAAGAAAAAAGACTAAAAAATACAATACAGTTTTACACGAAATCCTGCTATTTTCTTGTCTGGCAAATTCAATGCCTACGCGCCATCACAATTAAAAGTTCGTTGGGGTAGTTGCACTCCTTCACCTCCTTTTCCCCTGTAAATCCCTCTCTTTCCCTACCTTTCCAAAGCATCCAAAGTTTCATTCTTCTCCAAAAGTTTCTTCTTGATTCAATCTTTCGAGTATTTCCTTCAATCCATCTTTCAAACTTTAGTTTTACTAGCTGGGTATACCACATTTTGGCCAAATTAGTAACTGGGATTTGTCCAGTTATTCTTGATATATAGTAACTTGTAAGTTAGGCTTGCAATGGGGATGAAAATAAGGTGAACCAGACACAGGGGAATTTCAGTTGAGTGAGAATAGGAGGAAAAATAATAATTTTCCTAAATTTTCTCTTATCTGTTAGGCTAAAAAAAAACAGAACCGTAAGGGTGCATGTCATCTATGACGACAAATTGCAGTTTCAACAAGAAGTCCATTTATTAATCTAAATATTAATTTTCATCAACCTATTTCTCAACTTTTGCACTTGTTTGCAACAAGGTCATCCAGTCAACCCCATTGCTTATTATCTTCTCAAAGAGTTCCAAGTCGATTCTATTCCATAAGCCTAAACAGAGGCTTCACTTTACAAACTAAGTTTCAATATTAACATTAAAAGAGATTCCACCAGAAAAAAATGAAAAACAGGGGGGAATGACATTTTATCGAACAGTTATGCAACAGCTCATTGTGTTTACCACTTCAATTTTGAACAAGATATGCGGCACCTGAAAGTAATCTTCCGCTTTCCCAATGTAGAGCTCCGTTCTTCAGCTTTAACTCCTGCCTGCCCTTCCAGATGTCTTAGCCGAGGGATTTAAAGTTGAGGTTAGAAAAGATGAAGATGGTTGTTTGCGGAGATAGCTTCGATTGCTACCAACATTCTGGACTGGCCGAGATAGCTTGTATGTTGAGAGGTGAGAGAGATGAGAAGAAGAAAATTTTCACCAAGTCCTTTTGCCGGCAAAATGAAACTTCACAGTACTTCAGCAAGTGTTTTGGAGCCAAAATAAAACGATGTCGTTTTCTGTGTTTTTTCGATTTTTCTTTTTGGTTCATCTCACAGTTTCCAGAGTGTCATCATAGGTAGCCTAAAGGCACATTATTATTTGTATATCATGATAAAATAAAAAAATTATAGTACATATTATTGAATTTATTAATAAGTGTCATGATATGTTTACTATAGTGGCACAAACCAGCAAGTGTCCTTATAGGCATGTCAGGAAAGATCATTTTTGTTGTAGTGTCTGTAGGATGCCTTTATACATTGCATGCATCATTGTTTGATTGAAGGGGAAGCTCCAGGAAATTTGAGAGCCTAGTGAGATTTGTTAGTTGCCGCGAGTTAGAGAAAAAACTATGGCTTGGTCTTATTGTTGAGATTTGATTAATAAAATTTTTAAGTATTTGTTGAATTTAATTATTTTTCTCTTTTCACATATTTCTTTATGTGTTAAAAATCGCTTCTGCTGTGTGAAATTTTTTTATTCCAATAAGTAGTATCAGATTCATAGGTTTTTATGTTAGGTGTTCGTCAAGTTAGAATAACAAGGAGATGCTAACAGGATTTTGAAGTGTGAATTTTTTTTTTTTAAGACTTAGAGCACTCAAACATCGGATACAATTTGAGATTGCTTTTCAGACGCGAGCTTCCAACTCACATTACGAAACTTATTAGTCTAGTTTTCCTTTTTCTAGAATTTCTTTTCCTATCAGAATTTGGCTATTATTTTTTATTGCTATAAAAGTAGGGAACAAATTAGAAGTAGGGTTTGGCTAATTCTCTTTTTTCTCTAGCTATCCTTCGACTCTCCGTTTCTCTCTCGGAACGTGATTTCTGCAATTTTCATCTTTTTGCTGGGGTCATCTGCATCAGGAGCAATTAGAGCCCTTTTCCAGTCAAAGGATAACTTGAGAATTTGGTTTTACAGACAACTATGAGATCGAATTTATTTTAATTGTTTCTTCCAATTCATTGGTATTTGTATGCTTCCTATTTCACTGCTTATCATTATTGTATTGTTTGAATATCAAGGGCTCGATATTTAAATTAACCTAATAATCTACTACCAATTAAAATAGTTGAATCCATAATTTTTTGACTATTTTAAACCTTGTGATGAGTGGCATGATTAGGTCTGTGTCAGGAAGACATACGATCAAATCTAAATAAACCCTCATAACATTTTTGTTGGTTAAAACTGGACTTTTTTAATTTTTAATGCAATTGAGAGATTGAATCCTATGGTCATACTTAGGGTTATCTTTTGATTAAGGAAGTAGTTAACAATTGTACCTTGACTACTAATATAATAAGGAAAAGTTGGCTGTCAGGGCCTATTTTATCAATGAATGATTGAATTTAGTCTTGCATCAATTGTTTCTCCTTTGACTAGAACTTTTATTTTAATTGTGTGTTTCAATTCATTTGTATTTGTATGTTTCTGATTTCACTCCTTATGATTATTGTGTTGTTTTGAATATCAAGGGTCTGATATTTAAATTAACGTAATAATCTACTACCAATTAAAATAGTTGAATCCATAATCGTTTGACTATTTTAATCCTTGTGATGACTGGCATTATTAGATTTGTATCAAGGAGACATACAATATAATCTAAATAAACTCTCGTAATATTTTTGTTGGTTAGAACTAGACTTTTCTAATTTTTAATGCAATTGGAAGATTGAATCCTATGATCATACCTAGGGTTATCTTTTGATTAGGAAATTAGTTAACAATCATACATTGATTACTGATACAGTAAGGAAAGTTCACTGTCAGAGCTTGTTGATAGCTATAACTAGTTTATCAATGAATGTTTGAATTTATTCATGCATCAAGGATCAGTTGAGTGAAGCATTTCTAAAAGTTACTCCTTTGACTAGAGCTATGCTTATTATAGATTTAATTTTAGTTTAATTCCATTTAATTACTTATATGTGAATTAATTGTTTATTTTAACTTTTCAAAAACCCTCCATTAACTCTTGATCTAAAAGAAATAGATTTTCTAAATCCTTATGGAGACGACCCTACTCACTGCTACATACAATTAATATTTTCTCGAGTAGGTTTTTTTATCATTGACCAAATTCGACTCATGTCATTACAAATCAAATTTTGTTCTCATTTATAATTTGTTTATACATTAGAAAACCACAGTTAACATTAATATATGCATAGGGCTGCAAACGAACCGAGTCGAGTCGAGTTTTAAGCTAATCGAGCCGAGTCTCGACTAAATTTTACCAAGCTCGAACTCGAGCTTGAGCTCGACGAGCCGGCAATTTTCGAGCTTGAGCTCGACTCGAATCAAGTCGAGCCGAGCTCGAGCTCGAAAAAAATAAAAAATAATTATTTTATTTTTTAAAAAATAAATAAAATAATATTTATTTTAATAAATAATAAAATATTAAGGATATATAAGTAATTTTACTATGAAAATAAAAAATAAAAAATATATAATATACATAATTTTATTATTAAATAAAAATAAAAAAAAAATATATATATATATATATATATACTCAAGCTCGCGAGCTAACGAGCTTAATATTCTGAGTTCGAGTTCGAGCTCGAGTTTGACTCGAGCCGGCTCGAGCTCGACTCAAGCTCGATTAATATCGAGCTCAACTCGAGCTTGACTCGCGAGCGGCTCGATTCGTTTGCAGCCCTATATATGCATCTATCATCTAATAATTGCTAAAGTAACCGGAAACTCCTCTCTGACTAATACATTAAATTTTTTTCCAATAATATACAAGTATTGTACGAGTGAACTTTAAATGGATTGTATGCACAGTTCATGAGAAAGGTATTGGTGAAATTGTATCCTATATCTTATTTCATTGCTTAAAATAAAAAAAAAAAAAAAGACTTGTATTTCGTGAATGTTGCATCTATGTTTCATGTTCATCGAGGAACAAAGAATGGATGTGAACCTGAGCGGTGGGCCTTCCGGCTAAAGCAAAGAATGAAAAGAAAGGAAAATAGGGGGAACAAAGTGCAAGTGGGAAGGACGACGACATTTAAACCAATCACAAAGTAGCGAAATTTTGGGACCACTCGCCAGCCAATCACAATTGGCCACATCACCCAAACAACCGCCCTTGCATTCCCAAAGGGAAAAATAGGGGAGAAAAAGTCACGTCGCGTTTGGTAAGAGGATTTCAAAACGGAGAATTGAAATAAATTACATAATTTTTGTTTGGATTACTACTATCCTAATTGAAATTTTGGAATTATATTTAAAAATTTGAAATTCTTCAATTCCCTAGTAATTTGGAAGGTTTTGAACGCAACCCAAGTCTGATCCCCTTTAGAAACGAAGCTCGTCCCGTCATCCGTTAAAAAATTTAATATATAATTATATACATATATATTACAATTATATATTTTATTATAATATTAGTGTAATTATATAATATATTTATAACTATTATAATATATATTCATAATAATAATAATCATTATTATTATCATTATTATATACACATATATAATATATTATATAAATACATATATTATAATTATTTAATTAAATATAATTATAATTATATAAATATATATTATAAATTTATTAATATTATATAATATTATATTTGTAGTATTTATAAATATATTTTTAAATTTATATTATATGTACATATAGTTATTATATATATGTCTATATAATAATAATAATATACTATATATTTCTATTTATTATTATAAATATAATAATTATTATTATATTTAATATACAAAATACATTATAATTATAATATAGTAGTGTAATTAATATATATAATATAATTATATAATTATAATATAATATTTGTATAATTATATTTAATTATATATGATACATAATTATCCATAATATTTAATTTAAATGGTTACAAACTTATAATAATGATATTATTAGCTATATATATTATATAATGTATATTAGTATATATAGTATAATTGATAATTATAGTAAATTTGCTAATACATTTAATTAGTGAAAATTTCTTATATCTCATTTCGAAAGAGCCAACGAACCAAACATCAACTATAATAATGATATATATTCTTGGTACTGAACCAAACAGATGTATTGGAATGACTGACTCAATTCCAAATCCAAGATATGTAATCCCAATTTCGAATTCGATTTCAAAGTACGAACCAAACGCCACCTTAGTTCACATGCGGAGAAGAACAACATTTGAACCAATCACAAAGTGGCAAAATTTTGGACGACCGCCCACCAGCCAATCACAATTGGCCACATCACCAAGACAACCACTCATTTGAGCCCTTGGATTCCCTATATACACATATACTATGAGGTGAAAACCGTGCATGTCTAGGGGTGGCAATGGGGCGGGGTAGGCCTGTCAACGGTCCGGATCCGTGAAATAGGAGACAAAACTTCTGCACCAACAACTTGAGAATGAGGACTTTCAAACACGGTTTTCTCAATGAACTAATGAGCAAAACTTACATTACAAACATTAAGATGAAATATTTTAATAGACGGAATTCAAGAGTGATTTTTATAAGTTGAGCCAATCTAGAGAAGCACAAATAAACTCTATATATATACATATATATATATATATATATATTTTCTAAATACATCTAACGTCAACTGCACTTGTAAAAGCTACAACAAATTCACCCACAAACTTAAAATATGAACCAAGACCAAGCAATAATGTCTATTTTCTTAAATTCACAGTAATATCCAATGCCACATACTTCGACAAAATTAATACAGCAGCAGATTAAAATGCAAATTGTGAATAGCACATAACCCCCTGACCATTCTCCTCACTCAATTGATTAATCATCACGTCCACTATGCAGCATAATCTGAAAAACCTAGAGTTCATCAAACTGTGAACATTTTAGTCCAAGACTAAAATAAATACATACATGCATATGCATGCATGCATACATATATATACATATATGTGTACGTGTATGTATGTATATATATATGTATATATTTCTTTCCCTCAGCAAAGATTATTACACAATGTAAGAAACATCAACATGCTATACCTCACAACAATCAAATTTTAACTTTGAGTAAAATTTGTAAAATGGAAAAAAAAAGACAAAATACAAAATGAAAACCCAGAACTCTATTGACTCACCTGATGATCAGGATTCTAAAACATAAAATTCCTAGGCTTTTTCACATGCAAGAACCCCTAATTCAGAGTGAACAAAACCAGCCACAACCCTCAACTTTAACAACTGAAAATACAAATAACAAAAATAAAAGACCAAAAATTTTTTGTACGCATTATTGGCCTCAGACGCATGTGGAGCAGTGATAATGAAAGTTTAAAGTAAGGCTCAGGTCTGTTATCAAAAGTCAGGCAGAGATGAGGGTACTGCCATGGCTGCAGATCCAGTTGCATTTGAAGGGGAAAAATGAACCTCAAATGCCATCAGGGTTGCCTCACCAATATATGGCAATCAACTTAAAGCCTGAAATACAGCTAAATAAACTAAAATTGTAATGTCATATTGCAAAAAACCTATGATGTTCCTTATTCCTCCCTGTTTTGATTCTAAAATCTTCTAATAAATGTCTTGAATTTTTGTGGC
>NW_020861650.1:0-14714 GCF_003713205.1 Coffea eugenioides
TCAATACAAAACTGGTCATAAGTAAGTGATACAAGTGCAATACGACGACTATTAAATAAGAAGGTGATACGTTCCTCGATCAACACGTTTCGAGACATGTAGCACGTTTGCCCAAGGATCTAGCGAGGATGTCCAACGCTTGGAATTGCGGGGTCTAGAACCAAACGGACGACACGATTTGATTCAAGACGGTAGACGACACTCCGATGAAGGTGAATACTCCAGGGGAATAGGTCGGTAGAACAATCTAGGACAGGACGCAAGACTGCTCAAAACCCTTGCCAAAGCAAGTAAAGGGGTCGAATCTCTCTCTCAAGAAGAATCGAAAATATGCAAAACTTTATTGATAAAACGTCTCCCTTAAACCTTACAAAGCAAGCCTATTTATAGGCTAAAGTGACTAAAACCCTAAATGGGCTAGGTAAAGGAAAAAGTCGGCCCATGCTCTTGGAACAAGATGGGCCGGCCCATGCTCTTACTTAATCATTAACTAATTGCTAACTAATTGATGGGGCCTAAGGCCTTATTCTCTTGGTGGCCCGCTTGACTCTTCGTGGGCTTGGATCATGGTGTAAATGGCTCGATTGTCTCTCTCCAAGCCCTCAATATCTTTGTGAACTCCATGTTGGTCTTGAACGTTCCTTGAATTGCTTAGCCCGTGCACATGTGACTGGGCCCAATGGTACTTGAACTGGGTCATTGGTGGGCCAAGGTCCGTGCACACATCAGAAGGAATACTTATTAGTATGTCCGTCATATTTAACTTCTGGCCTCGACATCCACGCTTTGCCCAACAACCCGTGTCACTTGAATTGGGACTACATCACACAACACCTCGTCCACATATTTGCCGATTTGAATAGGTACAAGTGTGTGCTTAGTAACCCAGACAACACCTTGAGTACTCATCAACTTGTGCAGTCGAAGATGACCAATGGTTGGAAGATTTAATTTCTCAACCATGATAGCAGTTGCAAGGTTGACTTCACAACTCCCATCAATGGCCAAGCTACAAATTTTGTCTTTGACACCGCAACGGGTATAAAACCAACCAAGCAATTGAGATTTGACGAGGTCCAATTGCTCATCTACACCACGTAATGGCACTTCTTTGACTCCCTTAGGATCAGGAAGACAATGTTGTGGGCTAGCTTTTATGCGTCTTGTATTCGCCATGACGTATGAGGGAACCTCCACATAAGCTCTGAGGCCAACTATTGCGGTCCTCGATCAACACGTTTCGAGACACATAGCACGTTTGCCCGAGGATCTAGCGAGGTTGTCAAACGCTTGGATTGCTGGACCTAGAATCAAACGGACGACACGATTTGATTAAAGGCTGTAGAACGACGACTCCGATGAAGGTGAATACTCCAGGGAATAGGTCGGTAGAACAATCAAGGACAAGATGCAAGATTGCTCAATCACCCTTGCCAGAAGCAAGTAAAGCTCGAAATTCACACAAGCAAGAAAATCGAAAAACTAAGTAATTTGATTTATAAATCGCTACCCTAAAACCTTACAAAGCAAGCCTATTTATAGGCTAAGAGTTACAGAAACCCTAAGGAAAACAAGGAAAAGGGGAATTCGGCCATCTTGGGATCAAGATGGGCCGGCCCATGCTCTACTAGAACAACTAATCTAACTATAAATTAAACACTAAAGCCTAAGGCCCTATTCGGCCAACTCACTCGGAGGCCCACTTGACTTTCATGGGCTTGGATCGTGGTGTAGATAACTTGATTGTCTCGCTTCCGAAGCTTCAATTTCTCTATGGATCCATGTTGGTCTTGGACAAATTCGAACAAGGGCTTGGAGGGATTCTTTGAAGAACTTGGCTTGTGCACGTGTGACTGGGCCCAATGGAACTCGGACTGGGTCAGTACTTGGGCTAAGGTCCGTGCACACATCAGTCCCCTCCACTTGAGAAGGATTCGTCCTCAAATCTGGATGGAAATGTGATGCGGTGGAGCACGAGGCCCAAAGTGTACAAGTAGACCCTGTGAAGGTGCCCCAAGGCACAGTGACACGAGCACGAGCTAAGAGATTCAAGGAGTCCCTCCAAGCCTTGGTACGTGCTATCCAAAACCAAGAGAAACCGAGCATTGAAGGGATTGAGTTGGAATATCCTTGCACGACTACTAAAATGCTGCTTACAATTGAAGATGCAAGTGTCCAAGCTCCAAACGGTGGGCTGAGCCGCAGTTAAGTACCCTCGCTGAGCCGAACTTTCCTTAGTTAGTTGGGCTAGCTTTCGGTCAAGTGAAGGCCCAAGGGGCTGGCCGAACTTTCCTTGTTATTTTTCCAGTTTATTAGGTCTTAGTCACGGCTATTAATAGCCTCAAGCCGCATGTTACATTCAGTTTTTGAGAGTATTGAATAAAATTTCCAGAATTTCGTCCATCCCTTGTGGCAAATTCCCTTAGCTTGTGAAAGCTAAGTTGAACATCCTAGAGTCGATCCTAGGCTGTTCTTGACTTATCAATCAAGCACACATACTTGATTGTGGCGTCCTCTACCGTTAAATCTGTTCTTGAGTGGTCCAAGTTCGGGTTCAACTCCATCAAATCTTCATCGTGTTCCTCTAGATCCGAAGTAGCTTCCGCGTCTCGCATCAGCTGGCATCAGAGCTAGTTAGAGGTATCACGAATATCCCTTTTTATCGTTTTTAGATCTATTTTAGTCTTCTAAATTCGTAGCTCAAGTGCTCGGGTTTGTCAAGTCCGAAATCTGTCTTTGTTGTTTCCTTGTCAGAAATCTGTCTTTGTTGTTTCCTTGTCAGAAATCTGTCTTTGTTGTTTAGTTGTTGTCCGAAAATTTCTGTCCAGTTTTGCCTTGTGTTTATGTTCTGTTTAAATCCCAAAAAAAAAAAATCTGTTGTATTGCATACCTTATTGTCATTTCCTTGAGTCGTTGCTGGAATTAATTTGCTGGGATGCCGAATCTGTTTGCACTTGTTTATTGAACCTTTGTGTTGTTGCTTTGCAAAACTCGAACATCAAAACCTTATTGGGGAAGTCTTGAGCTTCTTGGATCAAAGAGGTTAATCTTGGCAGTCTTGAAACCTGAAATAAACCTTCAACCGTGTTCTTGTTTTCATGGAACTTTGATCTTGAAACCAAATCTGTCCAAGTTGTTTACGTTAATTGCTGTGAAATTGTGGTCTAAACTAGCTGGCTATTGTGTGAAAACACCCCAACAGAAGTCAAAAAAAAATTTCAAGAAAGACGGCTCTGGTTTCCAATTCTTGACCAGCCTTCAAGTTTTACCAAATCTGATTCAAACTTGGACTTTCAAATCTGAACAGCCCTAGTCTTGGTCAGCCTTCAAGCCACCAAATCTGATTCAAACTTGGACTTCCAAATCTGAACAACATCCAATTCTTGACAGCCAACAGCCCTAGTCTTGGTCAGCCTTCAAGCCACCAAATCTGATTCAAACTTGGACTTCCAAATCTGAACAACATCCAATTCTTGACAGCCTACAAGTTTACCAAATTTGGTGCAAAATCTGACTTCCAAATCTGACCAGCCCCAAAATTTCGAATTTGGACCACTTGGGACTCCCAAATCTGACCAAACTCCAAGGTTTCCAATCCTTGGCAACCCCAAGTGTCCAAATCAGATCAAACTTTCCAATTTCCGAATCTTGAATTCTTGAATTTTCCTAAAACCGTTGGAGCAATTGTGACACCCGATTGGGCTGAGTTTTAGGTAGTAGATTGCCCATTATTTGAGTAGCCTAAGGCCACCCAAAATACTCCAAAACCCATACCAAAAAGACCACGGACCAGCAGCTCAACAAATTCCAGAAAATTGGGTTTCGGGTAGAGTTTTCTAGGATTTTCAAAATTTCAGCATTCAAGTTAATTGTCTTACTTTCTTTTGAGTCGTTAGTTATTGTCCAGCTATATTCTGAGTCTTGAGTCGTGTCTAGGTCGTCAGTCATACACCTCCATTTATTTCTACTAGCTTGTGTGTCACTTGTTGACTAGTCAAGAACGTATACTGCGGTAACACCTAGTTTGTTCAACCAAGCAACTAGCAAGCCAAGGAATTGCTTGGTAAGATTATTAGAGAGTGATACACTTGAGTGAAATACGAGTGTGAGTGACCTATACATCGTATTTAAAAAAAAAAAAAAAAGAGAGCAAGGAACTCGTTTTTGTTTATTTATTTTGCAGGTGGACTAAATATGTCTAGTGAAGTTGGTGAACAAACCATGGACATCAAACTACAATTGTAAGCCATGTGTGGGAGGAAAATTCCTTTGCACTACTAACCGTTTTGCAGGTCACATAGTCATGGCCACTAGAGTTGCATCTTGCTCATACAATCAAGAATTCATGGAGACCGAACCTTTCAAGAGGAGAGGTCCCAAGCGAAGTACCTCCAAGTACTTTAGCCCCATGCAATCCAGTTCACAATGTGGGTATCATTCACTCCGGGAGGAGATGCAACGCCACCGTGCTTTGTGTGTGTATGAAAGGTATAAACAAGATTGTGATGAGTATGAGAAGGAGCAAAGCAGTTTGCGTAGAGCATCTAAATCAAGGTCAACTTCAAGCAAACAAGGTTCATCTAAGAAGTGTCTTGACAATCAAGACGAAGGGCTCGAGAATTTTCGAATTGAGTCAAAGCTTCGTGAATCAATGGATAAATTCGAACGTCGGACTGAAGCATTGATTGATGATATGATGGAAAGACTTAGCCAAGTTGATACGAACCAAGAGACACCAGTGCGAACTATTCGAGTTCCCCTAGGACCCGTAACTCGAGCACGAGCTAACAAGATGAGGAAGGAACTCCAAGGACTTGTTCATGAGATACAAGGAGAAATTGTCCCCAAGGTCATTGAGGGGCTTGAGCATGAAGGAATGAAAGTCATCCATGTAGTGCACGTCAAAGAGAACCATGTGTGACCATTCTCTAGTCACATTTGCTGTTTTAATTAAGTCATTGTAATAAGGGCTTAATGGTCCATAGTCTTGCTTTAATTACCTAAGCGATGACCTCATAAGGTTATTTACCTAAGCGATGACCTCATAAGGTTGTTTACCTAAGGGATGACCTCATAAGGTTTGGTCAAGCCCACAATTCTTAGTCTTATGGAAATAGTCAAGCCTACAATTGTTAGTCTTAGTCAAGACCACAACTCTAGACTAGTTCCACATTTAGTTGTTCATCTCTATGTAAGGCTATAAATAGCCCACACTTCCAATGGTTTTAGGCATTCAATCAATAAATCAGATTTTGAGAGTTTTCTTGGTTTCTCCAAGGCTTCTTGAATACCTTAGAATTTCTCTAGGTGTTCGTGACTTATCAATCTAGAATCGCACTAGGTTGTGGCGTCTTCTACCATTATACCAAGGTTCGTTAACCACGTGATTAACGGGTTGAGGTCATCCGCTCCAAACTTGGTGTCCTCTTGTCGATCCTGAAACTAATCTTTTACGGGTTTCGTCACAAGGTTGGCGACGTTCGTATCAGTTGGTAATCAGAGCTAATTAAGAGGTATCACGTTATATCCTTTTATTTATTTCCTTTTCGAGTCAAGTTGTCGAAAATTCTGTTTTCGTGTTCTAAGTTGCTATCCGCAATTTCCAGTTTTGTTATTTCGTGTTCTTGCGTTATTTTTCCAGATTTGTTACGTCATAAACTTGTGTCTAGTTGTTGTTAATTGCTGTGGTTAGTCTTGTTTGGTCCAGCCTTTTCTTTTGTGTCTTATTCTTGATTCCTTGTTTAAGTCTTGTTTCTATCCTGTTATATCCATTCAATTCCAGTCTTTTGTTCTATTTGATCATTCGAGGTTACTGTTCATCCGAAAAAAATCAGTTTGTAGCAAGGGTTTTAGAGTCCTATCTAGTTATTACCTTGTGTTCTTGTTTACATACAAAAAAAAAAAATAGCTGGCTAACCTTACAAAAATTCCTGGAAATCTGTCTTGACCAAAACTTGGGTTTCTTGAAGTTCCTGATTGTTTAAAACCACAATCTTGAAGTTCTTGGAACTTTAGTTGGGATTCTTGAAGCCAACCAAAATCTGTCTTGATCAAATCGTGAAATCTTGGATTGTTTGGGGAGGAAATCATCTTCAATTTTGTGTTTCTTGAATTCTGGAAATTAACATCTTGAATTCTTGAAAGAATCTTGAAGTTTCTGGGTTTTGGGAACCAAATCTTGGTAAACAACAAGGCTGCAAAATTTTCAGCTGCCAAAATCCTTGTCTTCACCACAACAATCTTCTTTCTTGACTAAGAACATTTTAGCCACGAAATTTGACTCTTCTTGGCTGATTAGAAAACAAAAACAAAGGAAGAAGAAGAATATTCAGCCTATTCAAGTCAAATTTCCCAACCTATTCAAGTCAAATTTTCCAACCTGTTCAAGTCAAATTTTCCACCCTTGTTCCCAAAAACAACCAAATCAGTTCCAATCTTGAACTTGACCTTAGAATTTATGGGAACCAGCAAATAGGAAGACTAATCCTTGTTTCCAAAGGATTAAGGAAGAAAAGTCAGCCTTGGGTTTCCAAAACAGTCCTACCACAACACAAATTCATCTTCCATTCGGATTCCATCTTTGCAACCATTGGGGAATTTCTGTCCAATCATTAATTCTGGAAATTTTCGTGCATCATTAGGTTAGTTTTAAGTGTCATTCTGAATCCTCTAAGTGTCCATTTATCTACCAAAACACTGCCCAGAAATGCAGCAACCAGCAGCTCAAAATTCCAGTTTTGGGTAGAGTTTTTGTCTAGGATCCTTAAAATTCAACTTTGAGTCATTCATTGAGTCGTGGTCAGTCCCTTCATCTTTTGTTCTTTTTTCGTTCAAAGTGCTACAATCTTGTGACCCTGGTTGGTAAGTCGATCCACACTAGAAGGAGTTCTAACTTCTTCGAGGAGTTGACCGAGGAGCCTTGAAAATACCTTGGTGAGTTCTTAGAGTGTTCAAACACGAGAGCGAGAGTAAACACGTGAGGAAGTGTGCGAGATAAACTTTGCTTCTTTCCATTATTATTTTTTTTACCCTACCATGGCTAACGAGGGGGGAGCAAGCTCCCAAGCTTTTGATCTTAAACTTTTCACAGAAGCAATCAAAGGCGAATTGGGACGCATGATGGACCAAAAACTTGAACTGATGCACCAACGCATTGACAGCTTAGAGTTGTCTCATGGAAGCTCCAAAGGCAGCCGTGGAAAGGCTTATGCACATGAGTCTAGCGACTCTAACTCAGACAACAACTATGAGCATAAGCAAAGTAGGTCCAAGCGTGATGCTAGGCCTTCAAATGACCACATTCCGGGCATAAAGATGAAAATTCCGCCTTTCCAAGGACGATCAGACCCTGATGCCTACTTAGAGTGGGAGAAGCGGATTGAACTTGTCTTCGATTGCAATACTTACTCGGAGGAGCAAAAGGTCAAGTTGGCCGTGGTCGAATTCACCGACTACGCCGTTGTGTGGTGGGATCAACTCTCCACTAGTCGAAGGAGGAGTCGTGAACCTACCATACAAACTTGGACGGAGCTAAGACGACTAATGAGGAAGCGTTTCGTACCAAGTCACTACTACCGTGACTTGTACCAAAAGCTTCAAACCCTCAACCAAGGAGTACGAAGTGTCGAGGACTATCACAAAGAAATGGAAATACTCATGCTACGGGCAGACATCATGGAGGATCGAGAAGCAACAATGGCACGTTTCTTGAACGGACTAAGGCCCGAAATCGCTGACCAAGTAGAGTTACACCACTATGTGGAACTTGGGGATCTGGTGGAAAAGGCCATCAAGATTGAAAGGAGGATTAAGAGGAGGGGTTTGACTCGGAGTTACTCCAACTTTTCACCCTCTTATCTCCGAACTACCCCACCAAAGAAAGAGGATAAAGGGCCGAGTAATTCCATCCCTTCAAGATCGAGGCCGGATATGACTAAGTGGGAGTCTAAGACAACACCAAAGACTGCCATTGAGTCGAGCATGGGGCGAAATCGAGATACTAGATGCTTCAAATGCCAAGGCCGAGGGCATATTGCTAGCCAATGCCCGAACCAACGCACTATGATCATCTTACCCAATGGTGAGTTTTTCACCGATGATGAGGATGAGAAGGAGGAGTTGCCATCCCTTGAGGAAGAAGAGGAAGAAGAGGAAGCATTACCCGTCGATGAACGAGTTGGACTCGTTGTCAGACGAGCCTTAGCAACCCAAGTGAAAGCTGCCGACCATGCACAAAGGGAGAACATTTTCTACACCCGTTGCTATATCAAAGGCAAGGTATGTAGTTTGATCATAGATGGAGGTAGTTGTGCTAACGTCGCTAGTGCCTTGATGGTGGAGAAACTAGCACTACCCACTCTACGACATCCAACACCTTATCGTTTGCAATGGTTGAATGATAGTGGGGATGTTCGTGTGACCAAGCAAGTCCAAGTACCTTTCCGAATTGGAAAGTATGAGGACGTGGTGTTATGCGACGTGGTCCCTATGCAAGCATGTCACATACTATTGGGGAGACCATGGCAATTCGACAAGGGAGTTACATTCGATGGCATTACCAATAAATACTCCTTCAAGCAAGGCGAGAAGAGGATTGTGCTTGTGCCACTCACTCCTATCCAAGTTCATGAAGATCAAGAAAGCCTGAACAAGGAGAGCGAGCTTGAGAATGAGAAGAAAAAAATAGAAAAAATCGAGAGCTCAACAGGAAATGATAAGGCCGAGAAAATTGAGAGGAAAAAGACATATAGTGAGCCGGCCAAAATTGAAAAGAGAGAGAAAAGGCAAAGTCTATTGATAAAAGCCAATGTAGTAAGAAAAGCTTTGAGTGTTAATACACCCATCTTTGTACTTTTGTGCAAAGAGGTGTTGGTTGTTACAAGTGATCTTACTAACACTCTACCATCTAGTATTGTCTCTCTTTTGCAGGATTATGAGGATGTCTTTCCCGATGAGATTCCAAATGGACTACAACCAATAAGGGGAATTGAGCATCAAATTGACTTGGTTCCAGGTGCCCCACTTCCTAACAGACCAGCCTACAAAATGGGTCCAGATGAGACAAAGGAGCTCCAACGCCAAATCGAAGAGCTTCTAACAAAGGGATGGGCACGAGAAAGCTTGAGCCCATGTGCGGTTCCCGTCATCTTGGTGCCTAAAAAGGATGGAAGTTGGCGAATGTGCACTGACTGTAGGGCCGTTAATGCAATAACGGTAAAATATCGTCACCCTATTCCTAGACTTGATGATATGTTAGATGAGCTATATGGTGCTGTGATTTTCACTAAAATTGATCTAAAAAGCGGTTATCATCAAATTAGGATGAAAGAGGGGGATGAATGGAAAACGGCCTTTAAAACCAAACATGGCTTGTACGAGTGGTTAGTTATGCCATTTGGACTAACTAATGCACCTAGTACGTTCATGAGGTTGATGAACCACGTACTTCGTCCATTCCTTGGAAAATTTGTAGTTGTATATTTTGACGATATCCTGATTTATAGTAGGAGCTTAGATGAGCATGTTGAACATGTGAAGCTTGTTCTTGATGTACTTCGAAGGGAAAAGCTCTATGCTAACCTTAAGAAGTGCTCCTTTTGTACTGATCAACTTGTCTTCCTAGGCTTTGTTGTGAGTAAACAGGGAATCAAAGTGGACGAGGAGAAGGTTAAAGCAATTCGAGAATGGCCTACTCCAAGCACGGTGGGTGAGGTACGTAGCTTCCATGGTCTTGCTAGTTTTTATAGACGATTTGTTAAAGATTTTAGTACCATTGCTGCACCTCTAACTGCTGTAATTAAGAAAAATGAGCCATTTGTGTGGAGAGATGCTCAAGTACGTGCTTTCCAAATGCTTAAACATCAACTCACACATGCACCACTACTTGCATTACCATGCTTTGACAAGATGTTTGAAATAGAGTGTGATGCATCTGGGGTGGGTATTGGAGCTGTCCTAATGCAAGAGGGCAAACCAATTGCATACTTTAGTGAAAAACTCAATGGGGCAGCTTTGAACTATTCCACTTATGATAAGGAGTTGTACTCCTTAATCCGTGCTTTAGAAACTTGGCAACATTACTTGAGACCAAGGGAATTTGTCATACACACTGACCATGAGTCGCTTAAGCACATTAAGTCACAACACAAGTTGAATAAGCGTCATGTTAGGTGGATTGCATTTATTGAAACCTTCCCTTATGTGATTAAGTACAAAGTGGGGAAAACTAATGTTGTTGCTGATGCATTATCACGTCGGTACTCTTTGCTCACTCAACTTGATGCAAGGTTGTTAGGATTTGAATTAGTCAAAGAGTTATACACCAATGACCCAGATTTCTCAGGTATTTATGACTCTTGTGGTTCAGCAACTCAAGGTAAATTCTACATCCTTGATGGATTTCTTTTCTACCTCAATCGACTATGTATACCTAACTGCTCTATTCGCTCTTTACTTGTTAGGGAAGCACACGGAGGTGGCTTGATGGGACACTTTGGCGTAGCTAAAACCTTAGCTATCCTTCAAGAGCACTTCCATTGGCCAAGGATGAAACGAGATGTGGAGCGAATGGTGGCTAAATGCATTACTTGCCACAAAGCTAAGTCTAAACTTCAACCCTATGGCCTTTATAGTCCTTTACCTGTACCTAAGGAACCTTGGACCGACATTTCCATGGATTTTGTTTTAGGGTTGCCTAGGTCAAAGAGGGGAAATGATAGCATCTTTGTTATTGTTGACAGATTTTCAAAAATGGCACATTTTATACCATGTCACAAAACAGATGATGCATCGCACATTGCTGATTTGTTTTTCAAAGAAATCATTAGATTGCATGGCATGCCTAGGACAATTGTCTCTGATAGGGATGTCAAATTTTTGAGTTACTTTTGGAAAACTTTGTGGGGAAAATTGGGTACCAAATTGCTATTTTCTACTACTAGTCACCCACAAACTGATGGCCAAACTGAGGTTGTCAATCGTACACTATCTACACTCTTGCGTGCCATCATTAGAAAAAACATTAGAACCTGGGAAGAGTGTTTACCCCATGTTGAGTTTGCATACAATCGCACGGTGCATAGTTCTACTCATTTTTCACCATTTGAAATAGTCTATGGTTTTAACCCTTTAACACCACTAGACTTATCACCTTTACCTTCTTCTGAGCACATTAACATGGATGGTGCTAAACGAGCAGATTTTGTCAAGAAATTACACGAGCAGGTACGCCTAAACATTGAGCGAAGGATGGACCAAGTTGCTCAACGGGTTAACAAGGGACGCCAACGCGTTGTGTTTGAACCTGGTGACTGGGTGTGGTTACATCTACGCAAGGAACGGTTCCCAGTCCAAAGGCGCAATAAATTACTTCCCCGAGGAGATGGGCCATTCCAAGTCATCAAGCGCATCAATGACAATGCTTACAAACTGGACCTACCCGGTGAGTACAATGTGAGCGCTACATTCAATGTCTCTGATCTATCTCCTTTTCTTGCAGACGATGAAGCTGATTTGAGGACAAATCCTTTTGAAGAGGAGGGGGATGATACGAACCAAGAGACACCAGTGCGAACTATTCGAGTTCCCCTAGGACCCGTAACTCGAGCACGAGCTAACAAGATGAGGAAGGAACTCCAAGGACTTGTTCATGAGATACAAGGAGAAATTGTCCCCAAGGTCATTGAGGGGCTTGAGCATGAAGGAATGAAAGTCATCCATGTAGTGCACGTCAAAGAGAACCATGTGTGACCATTCTCTAGTCACATTTGCTGTTTTAATTAAGTCATTGTAATAAGGGCTTAATGGTCCATAGTCTTGCTTTAATTACCTAAGCGATGACCTCATAAGGTTATTTACCTAAGCGATGACCTCATAAGGTTGTTTACCTAAGGGATGACCTCATAAGGTTTGGTCAAGCCCACAATTCTTAGTCTTATGGAAATAGTCAAGCCTACAATTGTTAGTCTTAGTCAAGACCACAACTCTAGACTAGTTCCACATTTAGTTGTTCATCTCTATGTAAGGCTATAAATAGCCCACACTTCTAATGGTTTTAGGCATTCAATCAATAAATCAGATTTTGAGAGTTTTCTTGGTTTCTCCAAGGCTTCTTGAATACCTTAGAATTTCTCTAGGTGTTCGTGACTTATCAATCTAGAATCGCACTAGGTTGTGGCGTCTTCTACCATTATACCAAGGTTCGTTAACCACGTGATTAACGGGTTGAGGTCATCCGCTCCAAACTTGGTGTCCTCTTGTCGATCCTGAAGCTAATCTTTTACGGGTTTCGTCACAAGGTTGGCGACGTTCGTATCACAAGTGCTGGATTCACACCTGGAGCAACTTAACCATGTGCCAACCGGTGGTAATAAAGGGAAAATTCATCCTAGTCCCTCGTTGATTGAAGAGCCAAATATGAATGAGTTACAACTGAGCCATGAACATGAGCTAGACAATGAAAATCAAACCTCATGTACAATGCGTGAGCAATGGTCCGAGAAGAATGGAGTGGAAAAAGACAAGAATAATTTGGCCTTAGTGAAGAGTAAAAAGGAGGAGTTGGCCGTGTTTACAAAGGCTGAAAGTGTGACCATTTTGTTTGCTAACCGGCTAACATGTGTTTTGTTTAGCACCTCTTCTTTTGTTCAAGTTACACAAAGTCAAGTAGAGTTGATCATGGCATGTTCCATCCCGAAGTCACTTGGACACTTTGCGAGTTTCCATGGAGTTGGTCTTCTAGGAACTAAATCTCTTTGGTATCAATTCATGGAACAATGTCCATTCAAATCTGTCCGCACCATTGGAGGGTTCATTCGAGCTCATCTTAAAAGGGAAATTCCAGAATCTACTTCTTGTTCTTTACCTATGTGTCAAGGACTAGCACTGGAATCTCAAGTTGAATCAATTGGTGGAAGGAATATCGAAGTGTCAAAGGGAGTTTTCTCATTTAAATCTCGTTCTACACCTTCTTACCATCTAGCTAATAATGTCCCATTAGTCCTTTACCCGATTTCTGAATTGCCCCAAGTTGAAGGTTATTTTGTTTTCATAGGTTGTAACGCTGTCCACAATTTTCCAACTACGGCTAAAGACTTGCAACCCGATTTCGTGCTTATCCCTGCTGCAAGTGGTGCACGTTCGTGCTTCTTCACATGTCCAAAAGCTAGTCACCACGAGCTTACTTCACCAACCCCAACTTGTGCAAATTCATGCGATTCGTATGGAGTGCATTTCACTTCATTGCTGCCACTTATGTCACGTGACAATAAGACAATCCATGGCCGAAGGTTGATTAGAGAGCTTTGGATTGCTACCTGGAAGTTTCGTGAGCCTTACACAAGCTTTTTCCTATCTTGGCGCATGTCCTTGTTTGAGGGCCTCATGAAACTGACCAAACGGCATTTAACTTGGCTCGTGACCTTTCATTTGTTCCCAACGTGGTTGACCTCCAAACGCACTGTCGACATCCCCATCTAGATTTGAGGACAAATCCTTTTCAAGAGGAGGGGAATGATGCGGTGGAGCACGAGGCCCAAAGTGTACAAGTAGACCCTGTGAAGGTGCCCCAAGGCACAGTGACACGAGCACGAGCTAAGAGATTCAAGGAGTCCCTCCAAGCCTTGGTACGTGCTATCCAAAACCAAGAGAAACCGAGCATTGAAGGGATTGAGTTGGAATATCCTTGCACGACTACTAAAATGCTGCTTACAATTGAAGATGCAAGTGTCCAAGCTCCAAACGGTGGGCTGAGCCGCAGTTAAGTACCCTCGCTGAGCCGAACTTTCCTTAGTTAGTTGGGCTAGCTTTCGGTCAAGTGAAGGCCCAAGGGGCTGGCCGAACTTTCCTTGTTATTTTTCCAGTTTATTAGATCTTAGTCACGGCTATTAATAGCCTCAAGCCGCATGTTACATTCAGTTTTTGAGAGTATTGAATAAAATTTCCAGAATTTCGTCCATTCCTTGTGGCAAATTCCCTTAGCTTGTAAAAGGTAAGTTGAACATCCTAGAGTTGATCCTAGGCTGTTCTTGACTTATCAATCAAGCACACATACTTGATTGTGGCGTTCTCTACCGTTAAATCTGTTCTTGAGTGGTCCAAGTTCGGGTTCAACTCCGTCAAATCTTCATCGTGTTCCTCTAGATCCGAAGTAGCTTCCGCGTCTCGTATCAAAATGGATGATACTACAAGAGTTGGTAGTATGAACCCCAAATCTAATGCCACCACATATTGCCAAGAAAAACTCATGGCTTTACTCCAATGGCTCCTCTTGTTCGTATCATTCCCCTCCTCTTGAAAGCAATTTGCCCACAAATTGAAGCACGAATGGTGACAAGACGAGTTACATGCCTTCGACTCAATCTTGTTAAGGATGGCTAAAGATGTCAATCCAATGCAAACCCACGGCTAAGTGGAAAATACCCTCGTCGAACCTTGAATCTACAAACCATCTCAATGTATGCTCACTTGATCGTTGTGGTCAGAGGTAAGGGTACTCAAAGTGGTGTGAAGCGTATCCCGTGAAATCGAACTCCGGCCCGAACACACTTGGCAAGGCCCCAAGGCGGATTTGGTGATGTTGGAGATTCACGTGGACTAAGAACAAAATGAAAATCATAATGGTCATTCAGGTACTTGTTCTTTAAACGAACCCTTGGTACACAACCATCCACAAAATGTGGAGTGTTCCCATCAAGATGAGCTCGAAGCAACTCTCC